>NW_026562037.1:0-43599 GCF_028858705.1 Grus americana
GGGCTGGCAGGTTTCACCTGGGAGCAGGGCCCGGAAATTAGCAGTTTTGACGGCTGAAGTGAGGCAACGGACAGCGATCCGCTTCATCTCACGTCGTAGTTCCTGGATGCCTAAAGGAGCGTGCAGCTCCAGGGTTAGAAGGGCTGTGAATAGGGCAATGGTAGAGGTTTCAGCAAAGACATAGCATTCGGGGCTGGCAGGTTTCGCCTGGGAGCAGGGCCCGGACGTTTGCAGTTTTGAGGCTTGAATCTGGAAAATGGCCACAAAGCAGCTAAGATGCATGTCGGAGTTTTTGGATGCCTAAAGGAGCGTGCAGCTCCAGGGTTAGTAGGGCTGTGAATGGGGCCATGGTAGAGGTTTCAGGAAAGAATAACCACTCGGGGCAGGCAGGTTTCGCCTGGCTGCAGAGCTCAGACATTTTCATATTTGATGGTCGCAGGCGGGCAACGGACAGAGAGCCGCTCCTTCGCATGTCGGAGTTTTTGGATGCCTAGAGGAGCCTGCAGTTCCAGGGTTAGTAAGGTTGTGAATGGGGCCATGGTAGAGGTTTCAGCAAAGACATAGCATTCGGGGCTGGCAGGTTTCGCCTGGGTGCAGGGCCCGGACGTTTGCAATTTTGATGGTCGCAGGCGGTCAAAGGACAGAGAGCCGCTCCGTCGCACGTCGCAGTTTTTGGCAGCCTAGAGGAGCGTGCAGCTCCAAGGTTAGGAGTGCTGTGAATGGGGCCATGGTAGAGGTTTCAGGAAAGAATAACCACTCGGGGCTGGCAGGTTTCGCCTGGGAGCAGGGCCTGGACGTTTGCAGTTTTGAGGCTTGAATCTCGAAAATGTCTAGAGAGCTGCTAAGACGCATGTCGGAGTTTTTGGATGCCTAAAGGAGCGTGCAGCTGCAGGGTTAGTAGGGCTGTGAATGGGGCCATGGTAGAGGTTTCAGGAAAGAATAACCACTCGGAGCTGGCAGGTTTCGCCTGGGTGCAGGGCCCGGACGTTTTCAATTTTGATGGTCGCAGGCGGTCAAAGGACAGAGAGCCGCTCCGTCGCACGTCGCAGTTTTTGGCTGCCTAGAGGAGCATGCAGCACCAAGGTTAGGAGGGCTGTGAATGGGGCCATGGTCGAGGTTTCAGGAAAGAATAACCACTCGGTGCTGGGAGGTTTCGCCTGGGAGCAGGGCACGGACTTTTGCAGTTTTGACGGCTGAAGTGATACAACGGACAGTGATGCGCTTCATCTCATGTCGGTGTTTCTGGATGCCTAGAGGAGCCTGCAGCTCCAGGGTTAGTACGGCTGTGAATGGGGCCATGGTAGAGGTTTCAGGAAAGAATAACCACTCGGGGCAGGCAGGTTTCGCCTGGCTGCAGAGCTCAGACGTTTTCATTTTTGATGGTCGCAGGCGGGCAACGGACAGAGAGCCGCTCCTTCGCATGTCGGAGTTTTTGGATGCCTAAAGGAGCGTGCAGCTCCAGGGTTAGGAGGGCTGTGAATGGGGCCATGGTAGAGGTTTCAGGAAAGACACAGCATTCGGGGCTGGCAGGTTTCGCCTGGGTGCAAGGCCCGGACATTTGCAATTTTGATGGTCGCAGGCGGTCAAAGGACAGAGAGCCGTTCCGTCGCACGTCGCAGTTTTTGGCTGCCTAGAGGAGCGTGCAGCTCCGAGGTTAGGAAGGCTGTGAATGGGGCCATGGTAGAGGTTTCAGGAAAGACACAGCATTCGGTGCTGGCAGGTTTCGCCTGGGAGCAGGGCACGGACTTTTGCAGTTTTGACGGCTGAAGTGATACAATGGACAGTGATGCGCTTCATCTCATGTCGGTGTTTCTGGATGCCTAGAGGAGCCTGCAGCTCCAGGGTTAGTAAGGTTGTGAATGGGGCCATGGTAGAGGTTTCAGGAAAGACATAGCATTCGGGGCTGGCAGGTTTCGCCTGGGCGCAGGGCCCGGACGTTTGCAGTTTTGAGGCTTGAATCTGGAAAATGACTAGAGAGCTGCTAAGACGCATGTCGGAGTGTTTGGATGCCTAGAGGAGCCTGAAGCTCCAGGGTTAGGAGGGCTGTGAACGGGGCCATGGTAGAGGTTTCAGGAAAGACACAGCATTCGGGGCTGGCAGGTTTCGCCTGGGAGCAGGGCACGGACGTTTGCAATTTTGATGGTCGCAGGCGGTCAAAGGACAGAGAGCCGCTCCGTCGCACGTCGCAGTTTTTGGATGCCTAGAGGAGCGTGCAGCTCCAGGGTTAGGAGGGCTGTGAATGGGGCCATGGTAGAGGTTTCAGGAAAGACTAACCACTCGGGGATGGCAGGTTTCGCCTGGGAGCAGGGCCTGGACGTTTGCAGTTTTGACGGCTGAAGGCGGGTGACGGATAGAGAGCTGCTAAGATGCACGTCGCAGTTTTTGGATGCCTAAAGGAGCGGGCAGCTCCAGGGTTAGGAGGGCTGTGAATGTGCCCATGGTAGAGGTTTCAGGAAAGACACAGCATTCGGGGCTGGCAGGTTTCGCCTGGGAGCAGGGCCCGGAGATTTGCAGTTTTGAGGCTTGAATCTCGAAAATGGCTAGAGAGCAGCTAAGACGCACGTCGCAGTTTTTGGATGCCTAAAGGAGCGTGCAGCTCCAGGGTTAGTACGGCTGTGAATGGGGCCATGGTAGAGGTTTCAGCAAAGACATAGCATTCGGGGCTAGCAGGTTTCACCCAGGAGCAGGGCCCGGACGTTTGCAGTTTTGACGGCTGAAGTCATACAACGGACAGTGATCTGCTTCATCTCATGTCGGTGTTTTTGGATACCTAGAGGACCCTGCAGCTCCAGGGTTAGTAGGGCTGTGAATGGGGCCATGGTAGAGGTTTCAGGAAAGACACAGCATTCGGGGCTGGCAGGTTTCGCCTGGGAGCAGGGCACGGACGTTTTCAATGTTGACGGTCCCAGGCGGGCGACGGACAGAGAGCCGTTCCGTCGCACATCGCAGTTTTTGGATGCCTAAAGGAGCGTGCAGCTCCAGGGTTAGTAGGGCTGTGAATGGGGCCATGGTAGAGGTTTCAGGAAAGACACAGCATTCAGGGCTGGCAGGATTCTCCTGGGAGCAGGGCCCGGACGTTTGCAGTTTTGAAGGCTGAGGTGATACAACGGACAGTGATCCGCTGCGTCTCATGTCGGTGTTTTTGGCTGCCTAGAGGAGCGTGCAGCTGCAGGGTTAGTAAGGCTGTGAATGGGGCCATGGTAGAGGTTTCAGGAAAGACACAGCATTCGGGGCTGGCAGGATTTGCCTGGGCGCAGGGCCCGGACATTTGCAGTTTTGAAGCTTGAATCTCGAAAATGGCTAGAGAGCTGCTAAGACGCATGTCGGAGTTTTTGGATGCCTAAAGGAGCGTGCAGCTCCAGGGTTAGTAGGGCTGTGAATGGGGCCATGGTAGAGGTTTCAGCAAAGAATAACCACTCGGGGCAGGCAGGTTTCGCCTGGCTGCAGAGGTCAGACATTTTCATTTTTGATGGTCGCAGGCGGGCAACGGACAGAGAGCCGCTCCTTCGCACGTCGCAGTTTTTGGATGCCTAGAGGAGCGTGCAGCTCCAGGGTTAGGAGGGCTGTGAATGGGGCCATGGTAGAGGTTTCAGGAAAGAATAACCACTCGGGGCTGGGAGGTTTCGCCTGGGAGCAGGGCACGGACTTTTGCAGTTTTGACGGCTGAAGTGATACAACGGACAGTGATGCGCTTCATCTCATGTCGGTGTTTCTGGATGCCTAGAGGAGCCTGCAGCTCCAGGGTTAGTAAGGCTGTGAATGGGGCCATGGTAGAGGTTTCAGGATAGACACAGCATTTGGGGCTGGCAGGATTCGCCTGGGAGCAGGGCCCGGAAATTAGCAGTTTTGACGGCTGAAGTGAGGCAACGGACAGCGATCCGCTTCATCTCACGTCGTAGTTTTTGGATGCCTAAAGGAGCGTGTAGCTCCAAGGTTAGGAGGGCTGTGAATAGGGCAATGGTAGAGGTTTCAGCAAAGAATAACCACTCGGGGCTGGTAGGTTTCGCCTGGCTGCAGAGGTCAGACATTTTCATTTTTGATGGTCGCAGGCGGGCAATGGACAGAGAGCCGCTCCGTCGCACGTCGCAGTTTTTGGATGCCTAAAGGAGCGTGCAGCTCCAGGGTTAGGAGGGCTGTGAATGGGGCCATGGTAGAAGTTTCAGGAAAGACTAACCACTCGGGGCTGGCAGGTTTCGCGTAGGAGCAGGGCCCGGACGTTTGCAGTTTTGACGGCTTAAGTGAGGCAACGGACAGCGATCTGCTTCATCGCGTCTCGGAGTTTTTGGATGCCTAAAGGAGCGGGCAGCTCCAGGGTTAGGAGGGCTGTGAATGGGGCCATGGTAGAAGTTTCAGGAAAGAATAACCACTCGGGGCTGGGAGGTTTCGCCTGGGAGCAGGGCACGGACGTTTGCAGTTTTGACGGCTTAAGTGATACAACGGAGAGTGATGCGCTTCATCTCATGTCTGTGTTTTTGGCTGCCTAGAGGACCCTGCAGCTCCAGTGTTAGTACGGCTGTGAATGGGGCCATGGTAGAGGTTTCAGGAAAGACACAGCATTCGGGGCTGGCAGGTTTCGCCTGGGAGCAGGGCACGGACGTTTTCAATGTTGACGGTCCCAGGCGGGCGACGGACAGAGAGCCGCTCCGTCGCACGTCGCAGTTTTTGGATGCCTAAAGGAGCCTGCAGCTCCAGGGTTAGTAGGGCTGTGAATGGGGCCATGGTAGAGGTTTCAGGAAAGACACAGCATTCAGGGCTGGCAGGATTCTCCTGGGAGCAGGGCCCGGACGTTTGCAGTTTTGAAGGCTGAGGTGATACAACGGACAGTGATCCGCTGCGTCTCATGTCGGTGTTTTTGGCTGCCTAGAGGAGCCTGCAGCTCTAGGGTTAGTAAGGCTGTGAATGGGGCCAAGGTAGAGGTTTCAGGATAGACACAGCATTTGGGGCTGGCAGGATTCGCCTGGGAGCAGGGCCCGGAAATTAGCAGTTTTGACGGCTGAAGTGAGGCAACGGACAGCGATCCGCTTCATCTCACGTCGTAGTTCGTGGATGCCTAAAGGAGCGTGCAGCTCCAGGGTTAGAAGGGCTGTGAATAGGGCAATGGTAGAGGTTTCAGCAAAGACACAGCATTCGGGGCTGGCAGGTTTCGCCTGGGAGCAGGGCACGGACGTTTGCAGTTTTGAGGCTTGAATCTGGAAAATGGCCACAGACCAGCTAAGATGCACGTCGGAGTTTTTGGATGCCTAGAGGAGCCTGCAGCTCCAGGGTTAGTAGGGCTGTGAATGGGGCCATGGTAGAGATTTCAGGAAAGAATAACCACTCGGGGCAGGCAGGTTTCGCCTGGCTGCAGAGATGAGACGTTTTCATTTTTGATGGTCGCAGGCGGGCAATGGACAGAGAGCCTCTCCTTCACAGGTCGGAGTTTTTGGATGCCTAAAGGAGCGTGCAGCTCCAGGGTTAGGAGGGCTGTGAATGGGGCCATGGTAGAGGTTTCAGCAAAGACATAGCATTCGGGGCTGGCAGGTTTCGCCTGGGTGCAGAGCCCGGACATTTGCAATTTTGATGGTCGCAGGCGGTCAAAGGACAGAGAGCCGTTCCGTCGCACGTCGCAGTTTTTGGCTGCCTAGAGGAGCCTGCAGCTCCAGGGTTAGTAGGGCTGTGAATGGGGCCATGGTAGAGCTTTCAGGAAAGACACAGCATTCGGTGCTGGGAGGTTTCGCCTGGGAGCAGGGCACGGACTTTTGCAGTTTTGACGGCTGAAGTGATACAACGGACAGTGATGCGCTTCATCTCATGTCGGTGTTTCTGGATGCCTAGAGGAGCCTGCAGCTCCAGGGTTAGGAAGGCTGTGAATGGGGCCATGGTAGAGGTTTCAGCAAAGACATAGCATTCGGGGCTGGCAGTTTTCGCCTAGGAGCAGGGCCCGGATGTTTGCAGTTTTGAAGGCTGATGTGATACAACGGACAGTGATCCACTTCGTCTCATGTCGGTGTTTTTGGCTGCCTAGAGGAGCCTGCAGCTCTAGGGTTAGTAAGGCTGTGAATGGGGCCAAGGTAGAGGTTTCAGGATAGACACAGCATTTGGGGCTGGCAGGATTCGCCTGGGAGCAGGGCCCGGAAATTAGCAGTTTTGACGGCTGAAGTGATACAACGGACAGCGATCCGCTTCATCTCACGTCATAGTTCCTGGATGCCTAAAGGAGCGTGCAGCTCCAGGGTTAGAAGGGCTGTGAATAGGGCAATGGTAGAGGTTTCAGCAAAGACATAGCATTCGGGGCTGGCAGGTTTCGCCTGGGTGCAGGGCCCGGACCTTTGCAATTTTGATGGTCGCAGGCGATCAAGGATAGAGAGCCGCTCCGTCGCACGTCGCAGTTTTTGGCAGCCTAGAGGAGCGTGCAGCTCCAGGGTTAGGAGTGCTGTGAATGGGGCCATGGTAGAGGTTTCAGGAAAGAATAACCACTCGGGGCTGGCAGGTTTCGCCTGGGAGCAGGGCCTGGACGTTTGCAGTTTTGAGGCTTGAATCTCGAAAATGTCTAGAGAGCTGCTAAGACGCATGTCGGAGTTTTTGGATGCCTAAAGGAGCGTGCAGCTGCAGGGTTAGTAGGGCTGTGAATGGGGCCATGGTAGAGGTTTCAGGAAAGAATAACCACTCGGAGCTGGCAGGTTTCGCCTGGGTGCAGGGCCCGGACGTTTTCAATTTTGATGGTCGCAGGCGGTCAAAGGACAGAGAGCCGCTCCGTCGCAAGTCGCAGTTTTTGGCTGCCTAGAGGAGCATGCAGCACCAAGGTTAGGAGGGCTGTGAATGGGGCCATGGTCGAGGTTTCAGGAAAGAATAACCACTCGGGGCTGGGAGGTTTCGCCTGGGAGCAGGGCACGGACATTTGCAGTTTTGACGGCTGAAGTGATACAACGGACAGTGATGCGCTTCATCTCATGTCGGTGTTTCTGGATGCCTAGAGGAGCCTGCAGCTCCAGGGTTAGTAAGGTTGTGAATGGGGCCATGGTAGAGGTTTCAGCAAAGACATAGCATTCGGGGCTAGCAGGTTTCGCCTGGGTGCAGGGCCCGGACGTTTGCAATTTTGATGGTCGCAGGTGGTCAAAGGACAGAGAGCCGCTCCGTCGCACGTCGCAGTTTTTGGCTGCCTAGAGGAGCGTGCAGCACCAAGGTTAGGAGGGCTGTGAATGGGGCCATGGTCGAGGTTTCAGGAAAGACACAGCATTTGGGGCTGGCAGGATTCGCCTGGGCGCAGGGCGCGGACATTTGCAGTTTTGAAGCTTGAATCTGGAAAATGGCTAGAGAGCTGCTAAGACGCATGTTGGAGTTTTTGGATGCCTAAGGGAGCCTGCAGCTCCAAGGTTAGGAGGGCTGTGAATGGGGCCATGGTAGAGGTTTCAGGAAAGAATAACCACTCGGGGCAGGCAGGTTTCGCGTAGGAGCAGGGCCCGGACGTTTGCAATTTTGATGGCTTAAGTGAGGCAACGGACAGCGATCTGCTTCCTCGCGTCTCGGAGTTTTTGGATGCCTAAAGGAGCGGGCAGCTCCAGGGTTAGTGGGGCTGTGAATGGGGCCATGGTAGAGGTTTCAGGAAAGAATAACCACTTGGGGCTGGCAGGTTTCGCCTGGCTGCAGAGCTCAGACGTTTTCATTTTTGATGGTAGCAGGCGGGCAACGGACAGAGAGCTGCTCCTTCGCATGTCGGAGTTTTTGGATGCCTAAAGGAGCCTGCAGCTGCAGGGTTAGGAGGGCTGTGAATGGGGCCATGGTAGAAGTTTCAGGAAAGACAAAGCATTCGGGGCTAGCAGGTTTCGCCTGGGAGCAGGGCCCGGAAATTAGCAGTTTTGACGGCTGAAGTGAGGCAACGGACAGCGATGCACTTCATCTCACGTCGTAGTTTCTGGATGCCTAAAGGAGCCTGGGAGCCCTGGGAGCAGGGCACGGACGTTTGCAGTTTTGAGGCTTGAATCTGGAAAATGGCCACAGAGCAGCTAAGATGCATGTCGGAGTTTTTGGATGCCTAAAGGAGGCTGCAGCTCCAGGGTTAGTAGGGCTGTGAATGGGGCCATGGTAGAGGTTTCAGGAAAGACTAACCACTCGGGGCTGGCGGGTTTCGCGTGGGAGCAGGGCCCGGACGTTTGCAGTTTTGACGGCTTAAGTGAGGCAACGGACAGCGATCTGCTTCATCGCGTCTCGGAGTTTTTGGATGCCTAAAGGAGCGGGCAGCTCGAGGGTTAGTGGGGCTGTGAATGGGGCCATGGTAGAGGTTTCAGGAAAGACATAGCATTCGGTGATGGCAGGTTTCGCCTGGGAGCAGGACCCGGACGTTTACAGTTTTGACGGCTGAAATGATACAACGGACAGTAATCCGCTTCATCTCATGTCGGTGTTTTTGGCTGCCTAGAGGAGCGTGAAGCTCCAGTGTTAGTACGGCTGTGAATGGGGCCATGGTAGAGTTTTCAGGAAAGACACAGCATTCGGGGCTGGGAGGTTTCGCCTGGGCGCAGGGCATGGACGTTTGCAGTTTTAAGGCTGGAATCTTGAAAATGGCTGGAGAGCTGCTAAGAGGCATGTCGTAGTGTTTGGATGCCTAAGGGAGCGTGCAGCTCCAGGGTTAGTAGGGCTGTGAATGGGGCCATGGTAGAGGTTTCAGGAAAGAAAAATCACTCGGAGCTGCAGGTTTCGCCAGGGTGTAGGGCCCGGACGTTTTCACTTTTGATGGTCGCAGGCGGTCAAATGACAGAGAGCCGCTCCGTCGCACGTCGCAGTTTTTGGCTGCCTAGAGGAGCGTGAAGCTCCAAGGTTAGGAGGGCTGTGAATGGGGCCATGGTAGAGGTTTCAGGAAAGAATAACCACTCGGGGGTGGCAGGTTTCGCCTGGGAGCAGGGCCTGGACGTTTGCAGTTTTGAGGCTTGAATCTCGAAAATGGCTAGAGAGCTGCTAAGACACATGTCGGAGTGTTTGGATGCCTAGAGGAGCCTGCAGCTGCAGGGTTAGTAGGGCTGTGAATGGGGCCATGGTAGAGGTTTCAGGAAAGACATAGCATTCGGGGGTGGCAGGTTTCGCCTGGGCGCAGGGCATGGACGTTTGCAGTTTTAAGGCTTGAATCTCGAAAATGGCTGGAGAGCTGCTAAGAGGCATGTCGTAGTGTTTGGATGCCTAAGGGAGCGTGCAGCTGCAGGGTTAGTAGGGCTGTGAATGGGGCCATGGTAGAGGTTTCAGGAAAGAATAACCACTCGGGGCTGGGAGGTTTCGCCTGGGAGCAGGGCACGGACTTTTGCAGTTTTGACGGCTGAAGTGATACAACGGACAGTGATGCGCTTCATCTCATGTCGGTGTTTCTGGATGCCTAGAGGAGCCTGCAGCTCCAGGGATAGTAAGGTTGTGAATGGGGCCAAGGTAGAGGTTTCAGGAAAGAATAACCACTCGGGGCAGGCAGGTTTCGCCTGGCTGCAGAGGTCAGACATTTTCATTTTAGATGGTTGCAGGCGGTCAAAGGACAGAGAGCCGCTCCGTCGCACATCGCAGTTTTTGGATGCCTAGAGGAGCGTGCAGCTCCAGGGTTAGTAAGGCTGTGAATGGGGCCATGGTAGAGGTTTCAGGAAAGACTGACCACTCGGGGCTGGCAGGTTTCGCGTAGGAGCAGGGCCCGGACGTTTGCAGTTTTGACGGCTTAAGTGAGGCAACGGACAGCGATCTGCTTCATCGCGTCTCGGAGTTTTTGGATGCCTAAAGGAGCGGGCAGCTCCAGGGTTAGTAAGGCTGTGAATGGGGCCATGGTAGAGGTTTCAGGAAAGAATAACCACTCGGGGCTGGGAGGTTTCGCCTGGGCGCAGGGCATGGACGTTTGCAGTTTTAAGGCTTGAATCTCGAAAATGGCTGGAGAGCTGCTAAGAGGCATGTCGTAGTGTTTGGATGCCTAAGGGAGCGTGCAGCTCCAGGGTTAGTAGGGCTGTGAATGGGGCCATGGTAGAGGTTTCAGGAAAGACATAGCATTCGGGGGTGGCAGTTTTCGCCTAGGAGACGGCCCGGATGTTTGCAGTTTTGACGGCTGAAGTGATACAACGGACAGTGATCCGCTGTGTCTCATGTCGGTGTTTTTGGCTGCCTAGAGGAGCGTGAAGCTCCAGTGTTAGTACGGCTGTGAATGGGGCCATGGTAGAGGTTTCAGGAAAGACACAGCATTCGGGCCTGGCAGGTTTCGCCTGGGCGCAGGGCCTGGACATTTGCAGTTTTGAGGCTTGAATCTCGAAAATGGCTAGAGAGCTGCTAAGACGCATGTCGGAGTTTTTGGATGCCTAAAGGAGCGTGCAGCTCCAGGGTTAGTAGGGCTGTGAATGGGGCCATGGTAGAGGTTTCAGGAAAGAATAACCACTCGGTGCTGGGAGGTTTCGCCTGGGAGCAGGGCCTGGACGTTTGCAGTTTTGACGGCTGAAGTGATACAACGGACAGTGATCCGCTTCATCTCATGTTGGTGTTTTTGGCTGCCTAGAGGAGCCTGCAGCTGCAGGGTTAGTACGGCTGTGAATGGGGCCATGGTAGAGGTTTCAGGAAAGACATAGCATTCGGGGGTGGCAGGTTTCGCCTGGGCGCAGGGCATGGACGTTTGCAGTTTTAAGGCTTGAATCTCGAAAATGGCTGGAGAGCTGCTAAGAGGCATGTCGTAGTGTTTGGATGCCTAAGGGAGCGTGCAGCTCCAGGGTTAGTAGGGCTGTGAATGGGGCCATGATAGAGGTTTCAGGAAAGACTCACCACTCGGGGCTGGCAGGTTTCGCGTTGGAGCAGGGCCCAGACGTTTGCAGTTTTGATGGCTTAAGTGAGGCAACAGACAGCGATCTGCTTCATCGCGTCTCGGAGTTTTTGGATGCCTAAAGGAGCGGGCAGCTCCAGGGTTAGTAAGGCTGTGAATGGGGCCATGGTAGAGGTTTCAGGAAAGAATAAACACTCGGTGCTGGGCGGTTTCGCCTGGGAGCAGGTCACGGACTTTTGCAGTTTTGACGGCTGAAGTGATACAACGGACAGTGATGCGCTTCATCTCATGTCGGTGTTTCTGGATGCCTAGAGGAGCCTGCAGCTCCAGGGTTAGTAAGGTTGTGAATGGGGCCATGGTAGAGGTTTCAGGAAAGAATAACCATTCGGGGCTGGCAGGTTTCGCCTGGGAGCAGGACCCGGACGTTTACAGTTTTGACGGCTGAAATGATACAATGGACAGTAATCCGCTTCATCTCATGTCGGTGTTTTTGGCTGCCTAGAGGAGCGTGAAGCTCCAGTGTTAGTACGGCTGTGAATGGGGCCATGGTAGAGGTTTCAGGAAAGACACAGCATTCGGGGCTGGCAGGTTTCGCCTGGGCGCAGGGCATGGACGTTTGCAATTTTAAGGCTGGAATCTCGAAAATGGCTGGAGAGCTGCTAAGACGCATGTCGTAGTGTTTGGATGCCTAAGGGAGCGTGCAGCTCCAGGGTTAGTAAGGTTGTGAATAGGGCCATAGTCGAGGTTTCAGGAAAGAATAACCACTCGGGGCTGGCAGGTTTCGCCTGGGAGCAGGGCACGGACTTTTGCGGTTTTGACGGCTGAAGTGATACAACGGACAGTGATGCGCTTCATCTCATGTCGGTGTTTCTGGATGCCTAGAGGAGCCTGCAGCTCCAGGGTTAGTACGGCTGTGAATGGGGCCATGGTAGAGGTTTCAGCAAACACACAGCATTCGGGGCTGGCAGGTTTCGCCTGGGAGCAGGGCCTGGACGTTTGCAGTCTTGAGGCTTGAATCTCCAAAAATGGCTAGAGAGCTGCTAAGACGCATGTCGGAGTTTTTGGATGCCTAAAGGAGCGTGCAGCTGCAGGGTTAGTAGGGCTGTGAATGGGGCCATGGTAGAGGTTTCAGGAAAGAATAACCACTCGGGGCTGGCAGGTTTCGCGTAGGAGCAGGGCCCGGACGTTTGCAGTTTTGACGGCTTAAGTGAGGCAACGGACAGCGATCTGCTTCATCGCGTCTCGGAGTTTTTGGATGCCTAAAGGAGCGGGCAGCTCCAGGGTTAGTAAGGCTGTGAATGGGGCCATGGTAGAGGTTTCAGGAAAGAATAACCACTCGGTGCTGGGCGGTTTCGCCTGGGAGCAGGTCACGGACTTTTGCAGTTTTGACGGCTGAAGTGATACAATGGACAGTGATGCGCTTCATCTCATGTCGGTGTTTCTGGATGCCTAGAGGAGCCTGCAGCTCCAGGGTTAGTAAGGTTGTGAATGGGGCCATGGTAGAGGTTTCAGGAAAGAATAACCATTCGGGGCTGGCAGGTTTCGCCTGGGAGCAGGACCCGGACGTTTACAGTTTTGACGGCTGAACTGATACAACGGACAGTAATCCGCTTCATCTCATGTCGGTGTTTTTGGCTGCCTAGAGGAGCGTGAAGCTCCAGTGTTAGTACGGCTGTGAATGGGGCCATGGTAGAGGTTTCAGGAAAGACATAGCATTCGGGGCTGGCAGGTTTCGCCTGGGCGCAGGGCATGGACGTTTGCAGTTTTAAGGCTTGAATCTCGAAAATGGCTGGAGAGCTGCTAAGAGGCATGTCGTAGTGTTTGGATGCCTAAGGGAGCGTGCAGCTCCAGGGTTAGTAGGGCTGTGAATGGGGCCATGGTAGAGGTTTCAGGAAAGAAAAATCACTCGGAGCTGCAGGTTTCGCCAGGGTGTAGGGCCCGGACGTTTTCAATTTTGATGGTCGCAGGCGGTCAAATGACAGAGAGCCGCTCCGTCGCACGTCGCAGTTTTTGGCTGCCTAGAGGAGCGTGAAGCTCCAAGGTTAGGAGGGCTGTGAATGGGGCCATGGTAGAGGTTTCAGGAAAGAATAACCACTCGGGGGTGGCAGGTTTCGCCTGGGAGCAGGGCCTGGACGTTTGCAGTTTTGAGGCTTGAATCTCGAAAATGGCTAGAGAGCTGCTAAGACACATGTCGGAGTGTTTGGATGCCTAGAGGAGCCTGCAGCTGCAGGGTTAGTAGGGCTGTGAATGGGGCCATGGTAGAGGTTTCAGGAAAGACATAGCATTCGGGGGTTGCAGGTTTCGCCTGGGCGCAGGGCATGGACGTTTGCAGTTTTAAGGCTTGAATCTCGAAAATGGCTGGAGAGCTGCTAAGAGGCATGTCGTAGTGTTTGGATGCCTAAGGGAGCGTGCAGCTGCAGGGTTAGTAGGGCTGTGAATGGGGCCATGGTAGAGGTTTCAGGAAAGAATAACCACTCGGGGCTGGAAAGTTTCGCCTGGGAGCAGGGCACGGACTTTTGCAGTTTTGACGGCTGAAGTGATACAACGGACAGTGATGCGCTTCATCTCATGTCGGTGTTTCTGGATGCCTAGAGGAGCCTGCAGCTCCAGGGATAGTAAGGTTGTGAATGGGGCCAAGGTAGAGGTTTCAGGAAAGAATAACCACTCGGGGCAGGCAGGTTTCGCCTGGCTGCAGAGGTCAGACATTTTCATTTTAGATGGTTGCAGGCGGTCAAAGGACAGAGAGCCGCTCCGTCGCACATCGCAGTTTTTGGATGCCTAGAGGAGCGTGCAGCTCCAGGGTTAGTAAGGCTGTGAATGGGGCCATGGTAGAGGTTTCAGGAAAGACTGACCACTCGGGGCTGGCAGGTTTCGCGTAGGAGCAGGGCCCGGACGTTTGCAGTTTTGACGGCTTAAGTGAGGCAACGGACAGCGATCTGCTTCATCGCGTCTCGGAGTTTTTGGATGCCTAAAGGAGCGGGCAGCTCCAGGGTTAGTGGGGCTGTGAATGGGGCCATGGTAGAGGTTTCAGGAAAGAATAACCACTCGGGGCTGGGAGGTTTCGCCTGGGCGCAGGGCATGGACGTTTGCAGTTTTAAGGCTTGAATCTCGAAAATGGCTGGAGAGCTGCTAAGAGGCATGTCGTAGTGTTTGGATGCCTAAGGGAGCGTGCAGCTCCAGGGTTAGTAGGGCTGTGAATGGGGCCATGGTAGAGGTTTCAGGAAAGACATAGCATTCGGGGGTGGCAGTTTTCGCCTAGGAGACGGCCCGGATGTTTGCAGTTTTGACGGCTGAAGTGATACAACGGACAGTGATCTGCTGTGTCTCATGTCGGTGTTTTTGGCTGCCTAGAGGAGCGTGAAGCTCCAGTGTTAGTACGGCTGTGAATGGGGCCATGGTAGAGGTTTCAGGAAAGACACAGCATTCGGGGGTGGCAGGTTTCGCCTGGGCGCAGGGCCTGGACATTTGCAGTTTTGAGGCTTGAATCTCGAAAATGGCTAGAGAGCTGCTAAGACGCATGTCGGAGTTTTTGGATGCCTAAAGGAGCGTGCAGCTCCAGGGTTAGTAGGGCTGTGAATGGGGCCATGGTAGAGGTTTCAGGAAAGAATAACCACTCGGTGCTGGGAGGTTTCGCCTGGGAGCAGGGCCTGGACGTTTGCAGTTTTGACGGCTGAAGTGATACAACGGACAGTGATCCGCTTCATCTCATGTTGGTGTTTTTGGCTGCCTAGAGGAGCCTGCAGCTGCAGGGTTAGTACGGCTGTGAATGGGGCCATGGTAGAGGTTTCAGGAAAGACATAGCATTCGGGGGTGGCAGGTTTCGCCTGGGCGCAGGGCATGGACGTTTGCAGTTTTAAGGCTTGAATCTCGAAAATGGCTGGAGAGCTGCTAAGAGGCATGTCGTAGTGTTTGGATGCCTAAGGGAGCGTGCAGCTCCAGGGTTAGTAAGGTTGTGAATGGGGCCATAGTCGAGGTTTCAGGAAAGAATAACCACTCGGGGCTGGCAGGTTTCGCCTGGGAGCAGGGCACGGACTTTTGCAGTTTTGACGGCTGAAGTGATACAACGGACAGTGATGCGCTTCATCTCATGTCGGTGTTTCTGGATGCCTAGAGGAGCCTGCAGCTCCAGGGTTAGTACGGCTGTGAATGGGGCCATGGTAGAGGTTTCAGCAAACACACAGCATTCGGGGCTGGCAGGTTTCGCCTGGGAGCAGGGCCTGGACGTTTGCAGTCTTGAGGCTTGAATCTCCAAAAATGGCTAGAGAGCTGTTAAGACGCATGTCGGAGTTTTTGGATGCCTAAAGGAGCGTGCAGCTGCAGGGTTAGTAGGGCTGTGAATGGGGCCATGGTAGAGGTTTCAGGAAAGACTCACCACTCGGGGCTGGCAGGTTTCGCGTAGGAGCAGGGCCTGGACGTTTGCAGTTTTGACGGCTTAAGTGAGGCAACGGACAGCGATCTGCTTCATCGCGTCTCGGAGTTTTTGGATGCCTAAAGGAGCGGGCAGCTCCAGGGTTAGTAAGGCTGTGAATGGGGCCATGGTAGAGGTTTCAGGAAAGAATAACCACTCGGTGCTGGGCCTTTTCGCCTGGGAGCAGGTCACGGACTTTTGCAGTTTTGACGGCTGAAGTGATACAACGGACAGTGATGCGCTTCATCTCATGTCGGTGTTTCTGGATGCCTAGAGGAGCCTGCAGCTCCAGGGTTAGTAAGGTTGTGAATGGGGCCATGGTAGAGGTTTCAGGAAAGAATAACCATTCGGGGCTGGCAGGTTTCGCCTGGGAGCAGGACCCGGACGTTTACAGTTTTGACGGCTGAAATGATACAACGGACAGTAATCCGCTTCATCTCATGTCGGTGTTTTTGGCTGCCTAGAGGAGCGTGAAGCTCCAGTGTTAGTACGGCTGTAAATGGGGCCATGGTAGAGGTTTCAGGAAAGACACAGCATTCGGGGCTGGCAGGTTTCGCCTGGGTGCAGGGCCCGGACGTTTGCAATTTTGATGGTCGCAGGCGGTCAAAGGACAGAGAGCCGCTCCGTCACACGTCGCAGTTTTTGGCTGCCTAGAGGAGCGTGCAGCACCAAGGTTAGGAGGGCTGTGAATGGGGCCATGGTAGAGGTTTCAGGAAAGAATAACCACTCGGTGCTGGCAGGTTTCGCCTGGGAGCAGGGCCCAGATGTTTGCAGTTTTGACGGCTTAAGTGAGGCAACGGACAGCGATCTGCTTCATCGCGTTTCGGAGTTTTTGGATGCCTAAAGGAGCGGGCAGCTCCAGGGTTAGTAGGGCTGTGAATGGGGCCATGGTAGAGGTTTCAGGAAAGAATAACCACTCGGTGCTGGGAGGTTTCGCCTGGGAGCAGGGCCTGGACGTTTGCAGTTTTGAGGCTTGAATCTCGAAAATGGCTAGAGAGCTGCTAAGACGCATGTCGGAGTTTTTGGATGCCTAAAGGAGCGTGCAGCTCCAGGGTTAGTAGGGCTGTGAATGGGGCCATGGTAGAGGTTTCAGGAAAGAATAACCACTCGGTGCTGGGAGGTTTCGCCTGGGAGCAGGGCCTGGACTTTTGCAGTTTTGACGGCTGAAGTGATACAACGGACAGTGATCCGCTTCATCTCATGTTGGTGTTTTTGGCAGCCTAGAGGAGCCTGCAGCTCCAGGGTTAGTAAGGCTGTGAATGGGGCCATGGTAGACGTTTCAGGAAAGACATAGCATTCGGGGGTGGCAGGTTTCGCCTGGGAGCAGGGCACGGACGTTTGCAGTTTTGAGGCTTGAATCTGGAAAATGGCTAGAGAGCTGCTAAGACACATGTCGGAGTGTTTGGATGCCTAGAGGAGCCTGCAGCTGCAGGGTTAGTAGGGCTGTGAATGGGGCCATGGTAGAGGTTTCAGGAAAGACATAGCATTCGGGGGTGGCAGGTTTCGCCTGGGCGCAGGGCATGGACGTTTGCAGTTTTAAGGCTTGAATCTCGAAAATGGCTAGAGAGCTGCTAAGAGGCATGTCGTAGTGTTTGGATGCCTAAGGGAGCGTGCAGCTGCAGGGTTAGTAGGGCTGTGAATGGGGCCATGGTAGAGGTTTCAGGAAAGAATAACCACTCGGGGCTGGGAGGTTTCGCCTGGGAGCAGGGCACGGACTTTTGCAGTTTTGACGGCTGAAGTGATACAACGGACAGTGATGCGCTTCATCTCATGTCGGTGTTTCTGGATGCCTAGAGGAGCCTGCAGCTCCAGGGATAGTAAGGTTGTGAATGGGGCCAAGGTAGAGGTTTCAGGAAAGAATAACCACTCGGGGCAGGCAGGTTTCGCCTGGCTGCAGAGGTCAGACATTTTCATTTTAGATGGTTGCAGGCGGTCAAAGGACAGAGAGCCGCTCCGTCGCACATCGCAGTTTTTGGATGCCTAGAGGAGCGTGCAGCTCCAGGGTTAGTAAGGCTGTGAATGGGGCCATGGTAGAGGTTTCAGGAAAGACTGACCACTCGGGGCTGGCAGGTTTCGCGTAGGAGCAGGGCCCGGACGTTTGCAGTTTTGACGGCTTAAGTGAGGCAACGGACAGCGATCTGCTTCATCGCGTCTCGGAGTTTTTGGATGCCTAAAGGAGCGGGCAGCTCCAGGGTTAGTGGGGCTGTGAATGGGGCCATGGTAGAGGTTTCAGGAAAGAATAACCACTCGGTGCTGGGACGTTTCGCCTGGGAGCAGGGCCTGGACGTTTGCAGTTTTGACGGCTGAAGTGATACAACAGACAGTGATCCGCTTTATCTCATGTTGGTGTTTTTGGCTGCCTAGAGGAGCCTGCAGCTGCAGGGTTAGTAAGGCTGTGAATGGGGCCATGGTAGAGGTTTCAGGAAAGACATAGCATTCGGGGGTGGCAGGTTTCGCCTGGGCGCAGGGCATGGACGTTTGCAGTTTTAAGGCTTGAATCTCGAAAATGGCTGGAGAGCTGCTAAGAGGCATGTCGTAGTGTTTGGATGCCTAAGGGAGCGTGCAGCTCCAGGGTTAGTAGGGCTGTGAATGGGGCCATGGTAGAGGTTTCAGGAAAGAATAACCACTCGGAGCTGGCAGGTTTCGCCTGGGTGCAGGGCCCGGACGTTTTCAATTTTGATGGTCGCAGGCGGTCAAAGGACAGAGAGCCGCTCCGTCGCACGTCGCAGTTTTTGGCTGCCTAGAGGAGCGTGCAGCTCCAAGGTTAGGAGGGCTGTGAATGGGGCCATGGTCGAGGTTTCAGGAAAGAATAACCACTCGGGGCTGGGAGGTTTCGCCTGGGAGCAGGGCACGGACTTTTGCAGTTTTGACGGCTGAAGTGATACAACGGACAGTGATGCGCTTCATCTCATGTCGGTGTTTCTGGATGCCTAGAGGAGCCTGCAGCTCCAGGGTTAGTAAGGTTGTGAATGGGGCCATGGTAGAGGTTTCAGGAAAGAATAACCACTCGGGGCTGGCAGGTTTCGCCTGGGAGCAGGGCCCGGACGTTTGCAGTTTTGACGGCTGAAGTGATACAACGGACAGTAATCCGCTTCATCTCATGTCCGTGTTTTTGGCTGCCTAGAGGACCCTGCAGCTCCAGGGTTAGTACGGCTGTGAATGGGGCCATGGTAGAGGTTTCAGGAAAGACACAGCATTTGGGGCTGGCAGGTTTCGCCTGGGTGCAGGGCCCGGACGTTTGCAATTTTGATGGTCGCAGGCGGTCAAAGGACAGAGAGCCACTCCGTCGCACGTCGCAGTTTTTGGCTGCCTAGAGGAGCGTGCAGCACCAAGGTTAGGAGGGCTGTGAATGGGGCCATGGTAGAGGTTTCAGGAAAGAATAACCACTCGGTGCTGGCAGGTTTCGCCTGGGAGCAGGGCCCGGATGTTTGCAGTTTTGACGGCTTAAGTGAGGCAACGGACAGCGATCTGCTTCATCGCGTCTCGGAGTTTTTGGATGCCTAAAGGAGCGGGCAGCTCCAGGGTTAGTAGGGCTGTGAATGGGGCCATGGTAGAGGTTTCAGGAAAGAATAACCACTCGGGGGTGGCAGGTTTCGCCTGGGAGTAGGGCCTGGACGTTTGCAGTTTTGAGGCTTGAATCTCGAAAATGGCTAGAGAGCTGCTAAGATGCACGTCGCAGTTTTTGGCTGCCTAGAGGAGCGTGCAGCTGCAGGGTTAGTAGGGCTGTGAATGGGGCCATGGTAGAGGTTTCAGGAAAGAATAACCACTCGGTGCTGGGAGGTTTCGCCTGGGAGCAGGGCCTGGACGTTTGCAGTTTTGACGGCTGAAGTGATACAACGGACAGTGATCCGCTTCATCTCATGTCGGTGTTTTTGGCTGCCTAGAGGAGCCTGCAGCTCCAGGGTTAGTAAGGCTGTGAATGGGGCCATGGTAGAGGTTTCAGGAAAGACACAGCATTCGGGGCTGGCAGGTTTCGCCTGGGTGCAGGGCCCGGACGTTTGCAATTTTGATGGTCGCAGGCGGTCAAAGGACAGAGAGCCGCTCCGTCGCACGTCGCAGTTTTTGGCTGCCTAGAGGAGCGTGCAGCACCAAGGTTAGGAGGGCTGTGAATGGGGCCATGGTAGAGGTTTCAGGAAAGAATAACCACTCGGTGCTGGCAGGTTTCGCCTGGGAGCAGGGCCTGGACGTTTGCAGTTTTGACGGCTGAAATGATACAACGGACAGTAATCCGCTTCATCTCATGTCGGTGTTTTTGGCTGCCTAGAGGAGCGTGAAGCTCCAGTGTTAGTACGGCTGTGAATGGGGCCATGGTAGAGGTTTCAGGAAAGACACAGCATTCGGGGCTGGCAGGTTTCGCGTGGGCGCAGGGCATGGACGTTTGCAATTTTAAGGCTGGAATCTCGAAAATGGCTGGAGAGCTGCTAAGAGGCATGTCGTAGTGTTTGGATGCCTAAGGGAGTGTGCAGCTCCAGGGTTAGTAAGGTTGTGAATGGGGCCATAGTAGAGGTTTCAGGAAAGAATAACCACTCGGGGCTGGCAGGTTTCGCCTGGGAGAAGGGCACGGACTTTTGCAGTTTTGACGGCTGAAGTGATACAACGGACAGTAATCCGCTTCATCTCATGTCCGTGTTTTTGGCTGCCTAGAGGACCCTGCAGCTCCAGGGTTAGTACGGCTGTGAATGGGGCCACGGTAGAGGTTTCAGGAAAGACACAGCATTCGGGGCTGGCAGGTTTCGCCTGGGTGCAGGGCCCGGACGTTTGCAATTTTGATGGTCGCAGGCGGTCAAAGGACAGAGAGCCGCTCCGTCGCACGTCGCAGTTTTTGGCTGCCTAGAGGACCGTGCAGCTCCAGGGTTAGGAGGGCTGTGAATGGGGCCATGGTAGAGGTTTCAGGAAAGAATAACCACTCGGTGCTGGCAGGTTTCGCCTGGGAGCAGGGCCCGGATGTTTGCAGTTTTGACGGCTTAAGTGAGGCAACGGACAGCAATCTGCTTCATCGCGTCTCGGAGTTTTTGGATGCCTAAAGGAGCGGGCAGCTCCAGGGTTAGTGGGGCTGTGAATGGGGCCATGGTAGAGGTTTCAGGAAAGAATAACCACTCGGGGCTGGGAGGTTTCGCCTGGGCGCAGGGCATGGACGTTTGCAGTTTTAAGGCTTGAATCTCGAAAATGGCTGGAGAGCTGCTAAGAGGCATGTCGTAGTGTTTGGATGCCTAAGGGAGCGTGCAGCTCCAGGGTTAGTAGGGCTGTGAATGGGGCCATGGTAGAGGTTTCAGGAAAGACATAGCATTCGGGGGTGGCAGTTTTCGCCTAGGAGACGGCCCGGATGTTTGCAGTTTTGACGGCTGAAGGGAAGCAACGGACAGTGATCTGCTGTGTCTCATGTCGGTGTTTTTGGCTGCCTAGAGGAGCGTGAAGCTCCAGTGTTAGTACGGCTGTGAATGGGGCCATGGTAGAGGTTTCAGGAAAGACACAGCATTCGGGGCTGGCAGGTTTCGCCTGGGCGCAGGGCCTGGACATTTGCAGTTTTGAGGCTTGAATCTCGAAAATGGCTAGAGAGCTGCTAAGACGCATGTCGGAGTTTTTGGATGCCTAAAGGAGCGTGCAGCTCCAGGGTTAGTAGGGCTGTGAATGGGGCCATGGTAGAGGTTTCAGGAAAGAATAACCACTCGGTGCTGGGAGGTTTCGCCTGGGAGCAGGGCCTGGACGTTTGCAGTTTTGACGGCTGAAGTGATACAACGGACAGTGATCCGCTTCATCTCATGTTGGTGTTTTTGGCTGCCTAGAGGAGCCTGCAGCTGCAGGGTTAGTACGGCTGTGAATGGGGCCATGGTAGAGGTTTCAGGAAAGACATAGCATTCGGGGGTGGCAGGTTTCGCCTGGGCGCAGGGCATGGACGTTTGCAGTTTTAAGGCTTGAATCTCGAAAATGGCTGGAGAGCTGCTAAGAGGCATGTCGTAGTGTTTGGATGCCTAGAGGAGCGTGCAGCTCCAGGGTTAGTAGGGCTGTGAATGGGGCCATGGTCGAGGTTTCAGGAAAGAATAACCACTCGGGGCTGGCAGGTTTCGCCTGGGAGCAGGGCACGGACTTTTGCAGTTTTGACGGCTGAAGTGATACAACGGACAGTGATGCGCTTCATCTCATGTCGGTGTTTCTGGATGCCTAGAGGAGCCTGCAGCTCCAGGGTTAGTACGGCTGTGAATGGGGCCATGGTAGAGGTTTCAGCAAACACACAGCATTCGGGGCTGGCAGGTTTCGCCTGGGAGCAGGGCCTGGACGTTTGCAGTCTTGAGGCTTGAATCTCCAAAAATGGCTAGAGAGCTGCTAAGACGCATGTCGGAGTTTTTGGATGCCTAAAGGAGCGTGCAGCTGCAGGGTTAGTAGGGCTGTGAATGGGGCCATGGTCGAGGTTTCAGGAAAGACTCACCACTCAGGGCTGGCAGGTTTCGCGTAGGAGCAGGGCCTGGACGTTTGCAGTTTTGACGGCTTAAGTGAGGCAACGGACAGCGATCTGCTTCATCGCGTGTCGGAGTTTTTGGATGCCTAAAGGAGCGGGCAGCTCCAGGGTTAGTAAGGCTGTGAATGGGGCCATGGTAGAGGTTTCAGGAAAGAATAACCACTCGGTGCTGGCAGGTTTCGCCTGGGAGCAGGTCACGGACTTTTGCAGTTTTGACGGCTGAAGTGATACAATGGACAGTGATGCGCTTCATCTCATGTCGGTGTTTCTGGATGCCTAGAGGAGCCTGCAGCTCCAGGGTTAGTAAGGTTGTGAATGGGGCCATGGTAGAGGTTTCAGGAAAGAATAACCATTCGGGGCTGGCAGGTTTCGCCTGGGAGCAGGACCCGGACGTTTACAGTTTTGACGGCTGAAATGATACAACGGACAGTAATCCGCTTCATCTCATGTCGGTGTTTTTGGCTGCCTAGAGGACCCTGCAGCTCCAGGGTTAGTACGGCTGTGAATGGGGCCATGGTAGAGGTTTCAGGAAAGACACAGCATTCGGGGCTGGCAGGTTTCGCCTGGGTGCAGGGCCCGGACGTTTGCAATTTTGATGGTCGCAGGCGGTCAAAGGACAGAGAGCCGCTCCGTCACACGTCGCAGTTTTTGGCTGCCTAGAGGAGCGTGCAGCACCAAGGTTAGGAGGGCTGTGAATGGGGCCATGGTAGAGGTTTCAGGAAAGAATAACCACTCGGTGCTGGCAGGTTTCGCCTGGGAGCAGGGCCCGGATGTTTGCAGTTTTGACGGCTTAAGTGAGGCAACGGACAGCGATCTGCTTCATCGCGTTTCGGAGTTTTTGGATGCCTAAAGGAGCGGGCAGCTCCAGGGTTAGTAGGGCTGTGAATGGGGCCATGGTAGAGGTTTCAGGAAAGAATAACCACTCGGGGCAGGCAGGTTTCGCCTGGGAGTAGGGCCTGGACGTTTGCAGTTTTGAGGCTTGAATCTCGAAAATGGCTAGAGAGCTGCTAAGACGCATGTCGGAGTTTTTGGATGCCTAAAGGAGCGTGCAGCTCCAGGGTTAGTAGGGCTGTGAATGGGGCCATGGTAGAGGTTTCAGGAAAGAATAACCACTCGGTGCTGGGAGGTTTCGCCTGGGAGCAGGGCCTGGACTTTTGCAGTTTTGACGGCTGAAGTGATACAACGGACAGTGATCCGCTTCATCTCATGTTGGTGTTTTTGGCAGCCTAGAGGAGCCTGCAGCTCCAGGGTTAGTAAGGCTGTGAATGGGGCCATGGTAGACGTTTCAGGAAAGACATAGCATTCGGGGGTGGCAGGTTTCGCCTGGGAGCAGGGCACGGACGTTTGCAGTTTTGAGGCTTGAATCTAGAAAATGGCTAGAGAGCTGCTAAGACACATGTCGGAGTGTTTGGATGCCTAGAGGAGCCTGCAGCTGCAGGGTTAGTAGGGCTGTGAATGGGGCCATGGTAGAGGTTTCAGGAAAGACATAGCATTCGGGGGTGGCAGGTTTCGCCTGGGCGCAGGGCATGGACGTTTGCAGTTTTAAGGCTTGAATCTCGAAAATGGCTGGAGAGCTGCTAAGAGGCATGTCGTAGTGTTTGGATGCCTAAGGGAGCGTGCAGCTGCAGGGTTAGTAGGGCTGTGAATGGGGCCATGGTAGAGGTTTCAGGAAAGAATAACCACTCGGGGCTGGGAGGTTTCGCCTGGGAGCAGGGCACGGACTTTTGCAGTTTTGACGGCTGAAGTGATACAACGGACAGTGATGCGCTTCATCTCATGTCGGTGTTTCTGGATGCCTAGAGGAGCCTGCAGCTCCAGGGTTAGTAAGGTTGTGAATGGGGCCAAGGTAGAGGTTTCAGGAAAGAATAACCACTCGGGGCAGGCAGGTTTCGCCTGGCTGCAGAGGTCAGACATTTTCATTTTAGATGGTTGCAGGCGGTCAAAGGACAGAGAGCCGCTCCGTCGCACATCGCAGTTTTTGGATGCCTAGAGGAGCGTGCAGCTCCAGGGTTAGTAAGGCTGTGAATGGGGCCATGGTAGAGGTTTCAGGAAAGACTAACCACTCGGGGCTGGCAGGTTTCGCGTAGGAGCAGGGCATGGACGTTTGCAGTTTTAAGGCTTGAATCTCGAAAATGGCTGGAGAGCTGCTAAGAGGCATGTCGTAGTGCTTGGATGCCTAAGGGAGCGTGCAGCTCCAGGGTTAGTAGGGCTGTGAATGGGGCCATGGTAGAGGTTTCAGGAAAGACATAGCATTCGGGGCTGGGAGGTTTCGCCTAGGAGCAGGGCCCGGATGTTTGCAGTTTTGACGGCTGAAGTGATACAACGGACAGTGATCCGCTGCGGCTCATGTCGGTGTTTTTGGCTGCCTAGAGGAGCGTGAAGCTCCAGTGTTAGTACGGCTGTGAATGGGGCCATGGTAGAGGTTTCAGGAAAGACACAGCATTCGGGGCTGGCAGGTTTCGCCTGGGAGCAGGGCCTGGACATTTGCAGTTTTGAGGCTTGAATCTCGAAAATGGCTAGAGAGCTGCTAAGACGCATGTCGGAGTTTTTGGATGCCTAAAGGAGCGTGCAGCTCCAGGGTTAGTAGGGCTGTGAATGGGGCCATGGTAGAGGTTTCAGGAAAGAATAACCACTCGGTGCTGGGAGGTTTCGCCTGGGAGCAGGGCCTGGACGTTTGCAGTTTTGACGGCTGAAGTGATACAACAGACAGTGATCTGCTTCATCTCATGTCGGTGTTTTTGGCTGCCTAGAGGAGCCTGCAGCTGCAGGGTTAGTACGGCTGTGAATGGGGCCATGGTAGAGGTTTCAGGAAAGACATAGCATTCGGGGGTGGCAGGTTTCGCCTGGGCGCAGGGCATGGACGTTTGCAGTTTTAAGGCTTGAATCTCGAAAATGGCTGGAGAGCTGCTAAGAGGCATGTCGTAGTGTTTGGATGCCTAAGGGAGCGTGCAGCTGCAGGGTTAGTAGGGCTGTGAATGGGGCCATGGTAGAGGTTTCAGGAAAGAATAACCACTCGGAGCTGGCAGGTTTCGCCTGGGTGCAGGGCCCGGACGTTTTCAATTTTGATGGTCGCAGGCGGTCAAATGACAGAGAGCCGCTTCGTCGCACGTCGCAGTTTTTGGCTGCCTAGAGGAGCGTGCAGCACCAAGGTTAGGAGGGCTGTGAATGGGGCCATGGTCGAGGTTTCAGGAAAGAATAACCACTCGGGGCTGGGAGGTTTCGCCTGGGAGCACGGCACGGACTTTTGCAGTTTTGACGGCTGAAGTGATACAACGGACAGTGATGCGCTTCATCTCATGTCGGTGTTTCTGGATGCCTAGAGGAGCCTGCAGCTCCAGGGATAGTAAGGTTGTGAATGGGGCCAAGGTAGAGGTTTCAGGAAAGAATAACCACTCGGGGCTGGCAGGTTTCGCCTGGGAGCAGGGCCCGGACGTTTGCAGTTTTGACGGCTGAAGTGATACAACGGACAGTAATCCGCTTCATCTCATGTCCGTGTTTTTGGCTGCCTAGAGGACCCTGCAGCTCCAGGGTTAGTACGGCTGTGAATGGGGCCATGGTAGAGGTTTCAGGAAAGACACAGCATTTGGGGCTGGCAGGTTTCGCCTGGGTGCAGGGCCCGGACGTTTGCAATTTTGATGGTCGCAGGCGGTCAAAGGACAGAGAGCCACTCCGTCGCACGTCGCAGTTTTTGGCTGCCTAGAGGAGCGTGCAGCACCAAGGTTAGGAGGGCTGTGAATGGGGCCATGGTAGAGGTTTCAGGAAAGAATAACCACTCGGTGCTGGCAGGTTTCGCCTGGGAGCAGGGCCCGGATGTTTGCAGTTTTGACGGCTTAAGTGAGGCAACGGACAGCGATCTGCTTCATCGCGTCTCGGAGTTTTTGGATGCCTAAAGGAGCGGGCAGCTCCAGGGTTAGTAGGGCTGTGAATGGGGCCATGGTAGAGGTTTCAGGAAAGAATAACCACTCGGGGCAGGCAGGTTTCGCCTGGGAGTAGGGCCTGGACGTTTGCAGTTTTGAGGCTTGAATCTCGAAAATGGCTAGAGAGCTGCTAAGATGCACGTCGCAGTTTTTGGCTGCCTAGAGGAGCGTGCAGCTCCAGGGTTAGTAGGGCTGTGAATGGGGCCATGGTAGAGGTTTCAGGAAAGAATAACCACTCGGTGCTGGGAGGTTTCGCCTGGGAGCAGGGCCTGGACGTTTGCAGTTTTGACGGCTGAAGTGATACAACGGACAGTGATCCGCTTCATCTCATGTTGGTGTTTTTGGCTGCCTAGAGGAGCCTGCAGCTCCAGGGTTAGTAAGGCTGTGAATGGGGCCATGGTAGACGTTTCAGGAAAGACATAGCATTCGGGGGTGGCAGGTTTCGCCTGGGAGCAGGGCACGGACGTTTGCAGTTTTGAGGCTTGAATCTCGAAAATGGCTAGAGAGCTGCTAAGACACATGTCAGAGTGTTTGGATGCCTAGAGGAGCGTGCAGCTGCAGGGTTAGTAGGGCTGTGAATGGGGCCATGGTAGAGGTTTCAGGAAAGACATAGCATTCGGGGGTGGCAGGTTTCGCCTGGGCGCAGGGCATGGACGTTTGCAGTTTTAAGGCTTGAATCTCGAAAATGGCTGGAGAGCTGCTAAGAGGCATGTCGTAGTGTTTGGATGCCTAAGGGAGCGTGCAGCTCCAGGGTTAGTAGGGCTGTGAATGGGGCCATGGTAGAGGTTTCAGGAAAGAATAACCACTCGGGGCTGGGAGGTTTCGCCTGGGAGCAGGGCACGGACTTTTGCAGTTTTGACGGCTGAAGTGATACAACGGACAGTGATGCGCTTCATCTCATGTCGGTGTTTCTGGATGCCTAGAGGAGCCTGCAGCTCCAGGGATAGTAAGGTTGTGAATGGGGCCAAGGTAGAGGTTTCAGGAAAGAATAACCACTCGGGGCAGGCAGGTTTCGCCTGGCTGCAGAGGTCAGACATTTTCATTTTTGATGGTCACAGTTGGTCAAAGGACAGAGAGCCGCTCCGTCGCACGTCGCAGTTTTTGGATGCCTAGAGGAGCGTGCAGCTCCAGGGTTAGTAAGGCTGTGAATGGGGCCATGGTAGAGGTTTCAGGAAAGAATAACCACTCGGGGCTGGCAGGTTTCGCGTAGGAGCAGGGCCCGGACGTTTGCAGTTTTGACGGCTTAAGTGAGGCAACGGACAGCGATCTGCTTCATCGCGTCTCGGAGTTTTTGGATGCCTAAAGGAGCGGGCAGCTCCAGGGTTAGTGGGTCTGTGAATGGGGCCATGGTAGAGGTTTCAGGAAAGAATAACCACTCGGGGCTGGGAGGTTTCGCCTGGGCGCAGGGCATGGACGTTTGCAGTTTTAAGGCTTGAATCTCGAAAATGGCTGGAGAGCTGCTAAGAGGCATGTCGTAGTGTTTGGATGCCTAAGGGAGCGTGCAGCTCCAGGGTTAGTAGGGCTGTGAATGGGGCCATGGTAGAGGTTTCAGGAAAGACATAGCATTCGGGGGTGGCAGTTTTCGCCTAGGAGACGGCCCGGATGTTTGCAGTTTTGACGGCTGAAGTGATACAACGGACAGTGATCCGCTGTGTCTCATGTCGGTGTTTTTGGCTGCCTAGAGGAGCGTGAAGCTCCAGTGTTAGTACGGCTGTGAATGGGGCCATGGTAGAGGTTTCAGGAAAGACACAGCATTCGGGGCTGGCAGGTTTCGCCTGGGCGCAGGGCCTGGACATTTGCAGTTTTGAGGCTTGAATCTCGAAAATGGCTAGAGAGCTGCTAAGACGCATGTCGGAGTTTTTGGATGCCTAAAGGAGCGTGCAGCTCCAGGGTTAGTAGGGCTGTGAATGGGGCCATGGTAGAGGTTTCAGGAAAGAATAACCACTAGGTGCTGGGAGGTTTCGCCTGGGAGCAGGGCCTGGACGTTTGCAGTTTTGACGGCTGAAGTGATACAACGGACAGTGATCCGCTTCATCTCATGTTGGTGTTTTTGGCTGCCTAGAGGAGCCTGCAGCTGCAGGGTTAGTACGGCTGTGAATGGGGCCATGGTAGAGGTTTCAGGAAAGACATAGCATTCGGGGGTGGCAGGTTTCGCCTGGGCGCAGGGCATGGACGTTTGCAGTTTTAAGGCTTGAATCTCGAAAATGGCTGGAGAGCTGCTAAGAGGCATGTCGTAGTGTTTGGATGCCTAAGGGAGCGTGCAGCTCCAGGGTTAGTAGGGCTGTGAATGGGGCCATGATAGAGGTTTCAGGAAAGACTCACCACTCGGGGCTGGCAGGTTTCGCGTAGGAGCAGGGCCCGGACGTTTGCAGTTTTGATGGCTTAAGTGAGGCAACAGACAGCGATCTGCTTCATCGCGTCTCGGAGTTTTTGGATGCCTAAAGGAGCGGGCAGCTCCAGGGTTAGTAGGGCTGTGAATGGGGCCATGGTAGAGGTTTCAGGAAAGAATAACCACTCGGTGCTGGGCGGTTTCGCCTGGGAGCAGGTCACGGACTTTTGCAGTTTTGATGGCTGAAGTGATACAACGGACAGTGATGCGCTTCATCTCATGTCGGTGTTTCTGGATGCCTAGAGGAGCCTGCAGCTCCAGGGTTAGTAAGGTTGTGAATGGGGCCATGGTAGAGGTTTCAGGAAAGAATAACCACTCGGTGCTGGCAGGTTTCGCCTGGGAGCAGGGCCTGGACGTTTACAGTTTTGACGGCTGAAATGATACAATGGACAGTAATCCGCTTCATCTCATGTCGGTGTTTTTGGCTGCCTAGAGGAGCGTGAAGCTCCAGTGTTAGTACGGCTGTGAATGGGGCCATGGTAGAGGTTTCAGGAAAGACACAGCATTCGGGGCTGGCAGGTTTCGCCTGGGCGCAGGGCATGGACGTTTGCAATTTTAAGGCTGGAATCTCGAAAATGGCTGGAGAGCTGCTAAGAGGCATGTCGTAGTGTTTGGATGCCTAAGGGAGCGTGCAGCTCCAGGGTTAGTAAGGTTGTGAATGGGGCCATGGTCGAGGTTTCAGGAAAGAATAACCACTCGGGGCTGGCAGGTTTCGCCTGGGAGCAGGGCACGGACTTTTGCGGTTTTGACGGCTGAAGTGATACAACGGACAGTGATGCGCTTCATCTCATGTCGGTGTTTCTGGATGCCTAGAGGAGCCTGCAGCTCCAGGGTTAGTACGGCTGTGAATGGGGCCATGGTAGAGGTTTCAGGAAAGACACAGCATTCGGGGCTGGCAGGTTTCGCCTGGGAGCAGGGCCCGGACGTTTGCAGTCTTGAGGCTTGAATCTCCAAAAATGGCTAGAGAGCTGTTAAGACGCATGTCGGAGTTTTTGGATGCATAAAGGAGCGTGCAGCTGCAGGGTTAGTAGGGCTGTGAATGGGGCCATGGTAGAAGTTTCAGGAAAGACTCACCACTCGGGGCTGGCAGGTTTCGCGTAGGAGCAGGGCCCGGACGTTTGCAGTTTTGACGGCTTAAGTGAGGCAACGGACAGCGATCTGCTTCATCGCGTGTCGGAGTTTTTGGATGCCTAAAGGAGCGGGCAGCTCCAGGGTTAGTAAGGCTGTGAATGGGGCCATGGTAGAGGTTTCAGGAAAGAATAACCACTCGGTGCTGGGCGGTTTCGCCTGGGAGCAGGTCACGGACTTTTGCAGTTTTGACGGCTGAAGTGATACAACGGACAGTGATGCGCTTCATCTCATGTCGGTGTTTCTGGATGCCTAGAGGAGCCTGCAGCTCCAGGGTTAGTAAGGTTGTGAATGGGGCCATGGTAGAGGTTTCAGGAAAGAATAACCATTCGGGGCTGGCAGGTTTCGCCTGGGAGCAGGACCCGGACGTTTACAGTTTTGACGGCTGAAATGATACAACGGACAGTAATCCGCTTCATCTCATGTCGGTGTTTTTGGCTGCCTAGAGGAGCGTGAAGCTCCAGTGTTAGTACGGCTGTGAATGGGGCCATGGTAGAGGTTTCAGGAAAGACACAGCATTCGGGGCTGGCAGGTTTCGCCTGGGCGCAGGGCATGGACGTTTGCAGTTTTAAGGCTTGAATCTCGAAAATGGCTGGAGAGCTGCTAAGACGCATGTCGGAGTTTTTGGATGCCTAAAGGAGCGTGCAGCTCCAGGGTTAGTAGGGCTGTGAATGGGGCCATGGTAGAGGTTTCAGGAAAGAATAACCACTCGGTGCTGGGAGGTTTCGCCTGGGAGCAGGGCCTGGACGTTTGCAGTTTTGACGGCTGAAGTGATACAACGGACAGTGATACGCTTCATCTCATGTTGGTGTTTTTGGCTGCCTAGAGGAGCCTGCAGCTGCAGGGTTAGTACGGCTGTGAATGGGGCCATGGTAGAGGTTTCAGGAAAGACATAGCATTCGGGGCTGGGAGGTTTCGCCTGGGCGCAGGGCATGGACGTTTGCAGTTTTAAGGCTTGAATCTCGAAAATGGCTGGAGAGCTGCTAAGAGGCATGTCGTAGTGTTTGGATGCCTAAGGGAGCGTGCAGCTCCAGGGTTAGTAAGGTTGTGAATGGGGCCATAGTCGAGGTTTCAGGAAAGAATAACCACTCGGGGCTGGCAGGTTTCGCCTGGGAGCAGGGCACGGACTTTTGCAGTTTTGACGGCTGAAGTGATACAACGGACAGTGATGCGCTTCATCTCATGTCGGTGTTTCTGGATGCCTAGAGGAGCCTGCAGCTCCAGGGTTAGTAAGGTTGTGAATGGGGCCAAGGTAGAGGTTTCAGGAAAGAATAACCATTCGGGGCTGGCAGGTTTCGCCTGGGAGCAGGACCCGGACGTTTACAGTTTTGACGGCTGAAATGATACAACGGACAGTAATCCGCTTCATCTCATGTCGGTGTTTTTGGCTGCCTAGAGGAGCGTGAAGCTCCAGTGTTAGTACGGCTGTGAATGGGGCCATGGTAGAGTTTTCAGGAAAGACACAGCATTCGGGGCTGGCAGGTTTCGCCTGGGCGCAGGGCATGGACGTTTGCAGTTTTAAGGCTGGAATCTTGAAAATGGCTGGAGAGCTGCTAAGAGGCATGTCGTAGTGTTTGGATGCCTAAGGGAGTGTGCAGCTCCAGGGTTAGTAGGGCTGTGAATGGGGCCATGGTAGAGGTTTCAGGAAAGAAAAATCACTCGGAGCTGCAGGTTTTGCCAGGGTGTAGGGCCCGGACGTTTTCACTTTTGATGGTCGCAGGCGGTCAAATGACAGAGAGCAGCTCCGTCGCACGTCGCAGTTTTTGGCTGCCTAGAGGAGCGTGAAGCTCCAAGGTTAGGAGGGCTGTGAATGGGGCCATGGTAGAGGTTTCAGGAAAGAATAACCACTCGGTGCTGGGAGGTTTCGCCTGGGAGCAGGGCCTGGACGTTTGCAGTTTTGACGGCTGAAGTGATACAACGGACAGTGATCCGCTTCATCTCATGTTGGTGTTTTTGGCTGCCTAGAGGAGCCTGCAGCTCCAGGGTTAGTAAGGCTGTGAATGGGGCCATGGTAGACGTTTCAGGAAAGACATAGCATTCGGGGGTGGCAGGTTTCGCATGGGAGCAGGGCACGGACGTTTGCAGTTTTGAGGCTTGAATCTGGAAAATGGCTAGAGAGCTGCTAAGACACATGTCGGAGTGTTTGGATGCCTAGAGGAGCCTGCAGCTGCAGGGTTAGTAGGGCTGTGAATGGGGCCATGGTAGAGGTTTCAGGAAAGACATAGGATTCGGGGGTGGCAGGTTTCGCCTGGGCGCAGGGCATGGACGTTTGCAGTTTTAAGGCTTGAATCTCGAAAATGGCTGGAGAGCTGCTAAGAGGCATGTCGTAGTGTTTGGATGCCTAAGGGAGCGTGCAGCTGCAGGGTTAGTAGGGCTGTGAATGGGGCCATGGTAGAGGTTTCAGGAAAGAATAACCACTCGGGGCTGGGAGGTTTCGCCTGGGAGCAGGGCACGGACTTTTGCAGTTTTGACGGCTGAAGTGATACAACGGACAGTGATGCGCTTCATCTCATGTCGGTGTTTCTGGATGCCTAGAGGAGCCTGCAGCTCCAGGGATAGTAAGGTTGTGAATGGGGCCAAGGTAGAGGTTTCAGGAAAGAATAACCACTCGGGGCAGGCAGGTTTCGCCTGGCTGCAGAGGTCAGACATTTTCATTTTAGATGGTTGCAGGCGGTCAAAGGACAGAGAGCCGCTCCGTCGCACATCGCAGTTTTTGGATGCCTAGAGGAGCGTGCAGCTCCAGGGTTAGTAAGGCTGTGAATGGGGCCATGGTAGAGGTTTCAGGAAAGACTGACCACTCGGGGCTGGCAGGTTTCGCGTAGGAGCAGGGCCCGGACGTTTGCAGTTTTGACGGCTTAAGTGAGGCAACGGACAGCGATCTGCTTCATCGCGTCTCGGAGTTTTTGGATGCCTAAAGGAGCGGGCAGCTCCAGGGTTAGTGGGGCTGTGAATGGGGCCATGGTAGAGGTTTCAGGAAAGAATAACCACTCGGGGCTGGGAGGTTTCGCCTGGGCGCAGTCATGGACGTTTGCAGTTTTAAGGCTTGAATCTCGAAAATGGCTGGAGAGCTGCTAAGAGGCATGTCGTAGTGTTTGGATGCCTAAGGGAGCGTGCAGCTCCAGGGTTAGTAGGGCTGTGAATGGGGCCATGGTAGAGGTTTCAGGAAAGACATAGCATTCGGGGGGTGGCAGTTTTCGCCTAGGAGACGGCCCGGATGTTTGCAGTTTTGACGGCTGAAGTGATACAACGGACAGTGATCCGCTGTGTCTCATGTCGGTGTTTTTGGCTGCCTAGAGGAGCGTGAAGCTCCAGTGTTAGTACGGCTGTGAATGGGGCCATGGTAGAGGTTTCAGGAAAGACACAGCATTCGGGGCTGGCAGGTTTCGCCTGGGCGCAGGGCCTGGACATTTGCAGTTTTGAGGCTTGAATCTCGAAAATGGCTAGAGAGCTGCTAAGACGCATGTCGGAGTTTTTGGATGCCTAAAGGAGCGTGCAGCTCCAGGGTTAGTAGGGCTGTGAATGGGGCCATGGTAGAGGTTTCAGGAAAGAATAACCACTCGGTGCTGGGAGGTTTCGCCTGGGAGCAGGGCCTGGACGTTTGCAGTTTTGACGGCTGAAGTGATACAACGGACAGTGATCGGCGTCATCTCATGTTGGTGTTTTTGGCTGCCTAGAGGAGCCTGCAGCTGCAGGGTTAGTACGGCTGTGAATGGGGCCATGGTAGAGGTTTCAGGAAAGACATAGCATTCGGGGGTGGCAGGTTTCGCCTGGGCGCAGGGCATGGACGTTTGCAGTTTTAAGGCTTGAATCTCGAAAATGGCTGGAGAGCTGCTAAGAGGCATGTCGTAGTGTTTGGATGCCTAAGGGAGCGTGCAGCTCCAGGGTTAGTAGGGCTGTGAATGGGGCCATGATAGAGGTTTCAGGAAAGACTCACCACTCGGGGCTGGCAGGTTTCGCGTAGGAGCAGGGCCCAGACGTTTGCAGTTTTGATGGCTTAAGTGAGGCAACAGACAGCGATCTGCTTCATCGCGTCTCGGAGTTTTTGGATGCCTAAAGGAGCGGGCAGCTCCAGGGTTAGTAGGGCTGTGAATGGGGCCATGGTAGAGGTTTCAGGAAAGAATAACCACTCGGTGCTGGGCGGTTTCGCCTGGGAGCAGGTCACGGACTTTTGCAGTTTTGACGGCTGAAGTGATACAACGGACAGTGATGCGCTTCATCTCATGTCGGTGTTTCTGGATGCCTAGAGGAGCCTGCAGCTCCAGGGTTAGTAAGGTTGTGAATGGGGCCATGGTAGAGGTTTCAGGAAAGAATAACCATTCGGGGCTGGCAGGTTTCGCCTGGCTGCAGAGGTCAGACATTTTCATTTTAGATGGTTGCAGGCGGTCAAAGGACAGAGAGCCGCTCCGTCGCACATCGCAGTTTTTGGATGCCTAGAGGAGCGTGCAGCTCCAGGGTTAGTAAGGCTGTGAATGGGGCCATGGTAGAGGTTTCAGGAAAGACACAGCATTCGGGGCTGGCAGGTTTCGCCTGGGTGCAGGGCCCGGACGTTTGCAATTTTGATGGTCGCAGGCGGTCAAAGGACAGAGAGCCGCTCCGTCGCACGTCGCAGTTTTTGGCTGCCTAGAGGAGCGTGCAGCACCAAGGTTAGGAGGGCTGTGAATGGGGCCATGGTAGAGGTTTCAGGAAAGAATAACCACTCGGTGCTGGCAGGTTTCGCCTGGGAGCAGGGCCTGGACGTTTGCAGTTTTGACGGCTTAAGTGAGGCAACGGACAGCGATCTGCTTCATCGCGTCTCGGAGTTTTTGGATGCCTAAAGGAGCGTGCAGCTCCAGGGTTAGTAGGGCTGTGAATGGGGCCATGGTAGAGGTTTCAGGAAAGAATAACCACTCGGTGCTGGGAGGTTTCGCCTGGGAGCAGGGCCTGGAAGTTTGCAGTTTTGACGGCTGAAGTGATACAACGGACAGTGATCCGCTTCATCTCATGTTGGTGTTTTTGGCAGCCTAGAGGAGCCTGCAGCTGCAGGGTTAGTACGGCTGTGAATGGGGCCATGGTAGACGTTTCAGGAAAGACATAGCATTCGGGGGTGGCAGGTTTCGCCTGGGAGCAGGGCACGGACGTTTGCAGTTTTGAGGCTTGAATCTGGAAAATGGCTAGAGAGCTGCTAAGACACATGTCGGAGTGTTTGGATGCCTAGAGGAGCCTGCAGCTGCAGGGTTAGTAGGGCTGTGAATGGGGCCATGGTAGAGGTTTCAGGAAAGACATAGGATTCGGGGGTGGCAGGTTTCGCCTGGGCGCAGGGCATGGACGTTTGCAGTTTTAAGGCTTGAATCTCGAAAATGGCTGGAGAGCTGCTAAGAGGCATGTCGTAGTGTTTGGATGCCTAAGGGAGCGTGCAGCTGCAGGGTTAGTAGGGCTGTGAATGGGGCCATGGTAGAGGTTTCAGGAAAGAATAACCACTCGGGGCTGGGAGGTTTCGCCTGGGAGCAGGGCACGGACTTTTGCAGTTTTGACGGCTGAAGTGATACAACGGACAGTGATGCGCTTCATCTCATGTCGGTGTTTCTGGATGCCTAGAGGAGCCTGCAGCTCCAGGGTTAGTAAGGTTGTGAATGGGGCCAAGGTAGAGGTTTCAGGAAAGAATAACCACTCGGGGCAGGCAGGTTTCGCCTGGCTGCAGAGGTCAGACATTTTCATTTTAGATGGTTGCAGGCGGTCAAAGGACAGAGAGCCGCTCCGTCGCACATCGCAGTTTTTGGATGCCTAGAGGAGCGTGCAGCTCCAGGGTTAGTAAGGCTGTGAATGGGGCCATGGTAGAGGTTTCAGGAAAGACTGACCACTCGGGGCTGGCAGGTTTCGCGTAGGAGCAGGGCCCGGACGTTTGCAGTTTTGACGGCTTAAGTGAGGCAACGGACAGCGATCTGCTTCATCGCGTCTCGGAGTTTTTGGATGCCTAAAGGAGCGGGCAGCTCCAGGGTTAGTGGGGCTGTGAATGGGGCCATGGTAGAGGTTTCAGGAAAGAATAACCACTCGGGGCTGGGAGGTTTCGCCTGGGCGCAGTCATGGACGTTTGCAGTTTTAAGGCTTGAATCTCGAAAATGGCTGGAGAGCTGCTAAGAGGCATGTCGTAGTGTTTGGATGCCTAAGGGAGCGTGCAGCTCCAGGGTTAGTAGGGCTGTGAATGGGGCCATGGTAGAGGTTTCAGGAAAGACATAGCATTCGGGGGTGGCAGTTTTCGCCTAGGAGACGGCCCGGATGTTTGCAGTTTTGACGGCTGAAGTGATACAACGGACAGTGATCCGCTGTGTCTCATGTCGGTGTTTTTGGCTGCCTAGAGGAGCGTGAAGCTCCAGTGTTAGTACGGCTGTGAATGGGGCCATGGTAGAGGTTTCAGGAAAGACACAGCATTCGGGGCTGGCAGGTTTCGCCTGGGCGCAGGGCCTGGACGTTTGCAGTTTTGAGGCTTGAATCTCGAAAATGGCTAGAGAGCTGCTAAGACGCATGTCGGAGTTTTTGGATGCCTAAAGGAGCGTGCAGCTCCAGGGTTAGTAGGGCTGTGAATGGGGCCATGGTAGAGGTTTCAGGAAAGAATAACCACTCGGTGCTGGGAGGTTTCGCCTGGGAGCAGGGCCTGGACGTTTGCAGTTTTGACGGCTGAAGTGATACAACGGACAGTGATCCGCTTCATCTCATGTTGGTGTTTTTGGCTGCCTAGAGGAGCCTGCAGCTGCAGGGTTAGTACGGCTGTGAATGGGGCCATGGTAGAGGTTTCAGGAAAGACATAGCATTCGGGGGTGGCAGGTTTCGCCTGGGCGCAGGGCATGGACGTTTGCAGTTTTAAGGCTTGAATCTCGAAAATGGCTGGAGAGCTGCTAAGAGGCATGTCGTAGTGTTTGGATGCCTAAGGGAGCGTGCAGCTGCAGGGTTAGTAGGGCTGTGAATGGGGCCATGGTAGAGGTTTCAGGAAAGACATAGCATTCGGGGCTGGCAGGTTTCGCCTGGGTGCAGGGCCCGGACGTTTGCAATTTTGATGGTCGCAGGCGGTCAAAGGACAGAGAGCCGCTCCGTCGCACGTCGCAGTTTTTGGCTGCCTAGAGGAGCGTGCAGCACCAAGGTTAGGAGGGCTGTGAATGGGGCCATGGTAGAGGTTTCAGGAAAGAATAACCACTCGGTGCTGGCAGGTTTCGCCTGGGAGCAGGGCCTGGACGTTTGCAGTTTTGACGGCTGAAATGATACAACGGACAGTAATCCGCTTCATCTCATGTCGGTGTTTTTGGCTGCCTAGAGGAGCGTGAAGCTCCAGTGTTAGTACGGCTGTGAATGGGGCCATGGTAGAGGTTTCAGGAAAGACACAGCATTCGGGGCTGGCAGGTTTCGCCTGGGCGCAGGGCATGGACGTTTGCAATTTTAAGGCTGGAATCTCGAAAATGGCTGGAGAGCTGCTAAGAGGCATGTCGTAGTGTTTGGATGCCTAAGGGAGCGTGCAGCTCCAGGGTTAGTAAGGTTGTGAATGGGGCCATAGTCGAGGTTTCAGGAAAGAATAACCACTCGGGGCTGGCAGGTTTCGCCTGGGAGCAGGGCACGGACTTTTGCAGTTTTGACGGCTGAAGTGATACAACGGACAGTAATCCGCTTCATCTCATGTCCGTGTTTTTGGCTGCCTAGAGGACCCTGCAGCTCCAGGGTTAGTACGGCTGTGAATGGGGCCATGGTAGAGGTTTCAGGAAAGACACAGCATTCGGGGCTGGCAGGTTTCGCCTGGGTGCAGGGCCCGGACGTTTGCAATTTTGATGGTCGCAGGCGGTCAAAGGACAGAGAGCCGCTCCGTCGCACGTCGCAGTTTTTGGCTGCCTAGAGGAGCGTGCAGCACCAAGGTTAGGAGGGCTGTGAATGGGGCCATGGTAGAGGTTTCAGGAAAGAATAACCACTCGGTGCTGGCAGGTTTCGCCTGGGAGCAGGGCCCGGATGTTTGCAGTTTTGACGGCTTAAGTGAGGCAACGGACAGCGATCTGCTTCATCGCGTCTCGGAGTTTTTGGATGCCTAAAGGAGCGGGCAGCTCCAGGGTTAGTGGGTCTGTGAATGGGGCCATGGTAGAGGTTTCAGGAAAGAATAACCACTCGGGGCAGGCAGGTTTCGCCTGGGAGTAGGGCCTGGACGTTTGCAGTTTTGAGGCTTGAATCTCGAAAATGGCTAGAGAGCTGCTAAGATGCACGTCGCAGTTTTTGGCTGCCTAGAGGAGCGTGCAGCTCCAGGGTTAGTAGGGCTGTGAATGGGGCCATGGTAGAGGTTTCAGGAAAGAATAACCACTCGGTGCTGGGAGGTTTCGCCTGGGAGCAGGGCCTGGACGTTTGCAGTTTTGACGGCTGAAGTGATACAACGGACAGTGATCCGCTTCATCTCATGTTGGTGTTTTTGGCTGCCTAGAGGAGCCTGCAGCTCCAGGGTTAGTAAGGCTGTGAATGGGGCCATGGTAGACGTTTCAGGAAAGACATAGCATTCGGGGGTGGCAGGTTTCGCCTGGGAGCAGGGCACGGACGTTTGCAGTTTTGAGGCTTGAATCTGGAAAATGGCTAGAGAGCTGCTAAGACACATGTCGGAGTGTTTGGATGCCTAGAGGAGCCTGCAGCTGCAGGGTTAGTAGGGCTGTGAATGGGGCCATGGTAGAGGTTTCAGGAAAGACATAGGATTCGGGGGTGGCAGGTTTCGCCTGGGCGCAGGGCATGGACGTTTGCAGTTTTAAGGCTTGAATCTCGAAAATGGCTGGAGAGCTGCTAAGAGGCATGTCGTAGTGTTTGGATGCCTAAGGGAGCGTGCAGCTGCAGGGTTAGTAGGGCTGTGAATGGGGCCATGGTAGAGGTTTCAGGAAAGAATAACCACTCGGAGCTGGGAGGTTTCGCCTGGGAGCAGGGCACGGACATTTGCAGTTTTGACGGCTGAAGTGATACAACGGACAGTGATGCGCTTCATCTCATGTCGGTGTTTCTGGATGCCTAGAGGAGCCTGCAGCTCCAGGGATAGTAAGGTTGTGAATGGGGCCAAGGTAGAGGTTTCAGGAAAGAATAACCACTCGGGGCAGGCAGGTTTCGCCTGGCTGCAGAGGTCAGACATTTTCATTTTAGATGGTTGCAGGCAGTCAAAGGACAGAGAGCCGCTCCGTCGCACGTCGCAGTTTTTGGATGCCTAGAGGAGCGTGCAGCTCCAGGGTTAGTAAGGCTGTGAATGGGGCCATGGTAGAGGTTTCAGGAAAGACTGACCACTCGGGGCTGGCAGGTTTCGCGTAGGAGCAGGGCCCGGACGTTTGCAGTTTTGACGGCTTAAGTGAGGCAACGGACAGCGATCTGCTTCATCGCGTCTCGGAGTTTTTGGATGCCTAAAGGAGCGGGCAGCTCCAGGGTTAGTGGGGCTGTGAATGGGGCCATGGTAGAGGTTTCAGGAAAGAATAACCACTCGGGGCTGGGAGGTTTCGCCTGGGCGCAGGGCATGGACGTTTGCAGTTTTAAGGCTTGAATCTCGAAAATGGCTGGAGAGCTGCTAAGAGGCATGTCGTAGTGTTTGGATGCCTAAGGGAGCGTGCAGCTGCAGGGTTAGTAGGGCTGTGAATGGGGCCATGGTAGAGGTTTCAGGAAAGACATAGCATTCGGGGGTGGCAGTTTTCGCCTAGGAGACGGCCCGGATGTTTGCAGTTTTGACGGCTGAAGTGATACAACGGACAGTGATCCGCTTCATCTCATGTCGGTGTTTTTGGCTGCCTAGAGGAGCGTGAAGCTCCAGTGTTAGTACGGCTGTGAATGGGGCCATGGTAGAGGTTTCAGGAAAGACACAGCATTCGGGGCTGGCAGGTTTCGCCTGGGCGCAGGGCCTGGACATTTGCAGTTTTGAGGCTTGAATCTCGAAAATGGCTAGAGAGCTGCTAAGACGCATGTCGGAGTTTTTGGATGCCTAAAGGAGCGTGCAGCTCCAGGGTTAGTAGGGCTGTGAATGGGGCCATGGTAGAGGTTTCAGGAAAGAATAACCACTCGGGGCTGGGAGGTTTCGCCTGGGAGCAGGGCCTGGACGTTTGCAGTTTTGACGGCTGAAGTGATACAACGGACAGTGATCCGCTTCATCTCATGTTGGTGTTTTTGGCTGCCTAGAGGAGCCTGCAGCTGCAGGGTTAGTACGGCTGTGAATGGGGCCATGGTAGAGGTTTCAGGAAAGACATAGCATTCGGGGGTGGCAGGTTTCGCCTGGGCGCAGGGCATGGACGTTTGCAGTTTTAAGGCTTGAATCTCGAAAATGGCTGGAGAGCTGCTAAGAGGCATGTCGTAGTGTTTGGATGCCTAAGGGAGCGTGCAGCTGCAGGGTTAGTAGGGCTGTGAATGGGGCCATGGTAGAGGTTTCAGGAAAGAATAACCACTCGGAGCTGGCAGGTTTCGCCTGGGTGCAGGGCCCGGACGTTTTCAATTTTGATGGTCGCAGGCGGTCAAATGACAGAGAGCCGCTCCGTCGCACGTCGCAGTTTTTGGCTGCCTAGAGGAGCGTGCAGCACCAAGGTTAGGAGGGCTGTGAATGGGGCCATGGTCGAGGTTTCAGGAAAGAATAACCACTCGGGGCTGGGAGGTTTCGCCTGGGAGCAGGGCACGGACTTTTGCAGTTTTGACGGCTGAAGTGATACAACGGACAGTGATGCGCTTCATCTCATGTCGGTGTTTCTGGATGCCTAGAGGAGCCTGCAGCTCCAGGGATAGTAAGGTTGTGAATGGGGCCAAGGTAGAGGTTTCAGGAAAGAATAACCACTCGGGGCTGGCAGGTTTCGCCTGGGAGCAGGGCACGGACTTTTGCAGTTTTGACGGCTGAAGTGATACAACGGACAGTAATCCGCTTCATCTCATGTCCGTGTTTTTGGCTGCCTAGAGGACCCTGCAGCTCCAGGGTTAGTAGGGCTGTGAATGGGGCCATGGTAGAGGTTTCAGGAAAGACACAGCATTCGGTGCTGGCAGGTTTCGCCTGGGTGCAGGGCCCGGACGTTTGCAATTTTGATGGTCGCAGGCGGTCAAAGGACAGAGAGCCGCTCCGTCGCACGTCGCAGTTTTTGGCTGCCTAGAGGAGCCTGCAGCTGCAGGGTTAGTAGGGCTGTGAATGGGGCCATGGTAGAGGTTTCAGGAAAGAATAACCACTCGGTGCTGGCAGGTTTCGCCTGGGAGCAGGGCCTGGACGTTTGCAGTTTTGACGGCTGAAATGATACAACGGACAGTAATCCGCTTCATCTCATGTCGGTGTTTTTGGCTGCCTAGAGGAGCGTGAAGCTCCAGTGTTAGTACGGCTGTGAATGGGGCCATGGTAGAGGTTTCAGGAAAGACACAGCATTCGGGGCTGGCAGGTTTCGCCTGGGCGCAGGGCATGGACGTTTGCAGTTTTAAGGCTTGAATCTCGAAAATGGCTGGAGAGCTGCTAAGAGGCATGTCGTAGTGTTTGGATGCCTAAGGGAGCGTGCAGCTCCAGGGTTAGTAAGGTTGTGAATGGGGCCATAGTCGAGGTTTCAGGAAAGAATAACCACTCGGGGCTGGCAGGTTTCGCCTGGGAGCAGGGCACGGACTTTTGCAGTTTTGACGGCTGAAGTGATACAACGGACAGTGATGCGCTTCATCTCATGTCGGTGTTTCTGGATGCCTAGAGGAGCCTGCAGCTCCAGGGTTAGTACGGCTGTGAATGGGGCCATGGTAGAGGTTTCAGCAAACACACAGCATTTGGGGCTGGCAGGTTTCGACTGGGAGCAGGGCCTGGACGTTTGCAGTCTTGAGGCTTGAATCTCCAAAAATGGCTAGAGAGCTGTTAAGACGCATGTCGGAGTTTTTGGATGCCTAAAGGAGCGTGCAGCTGCAGGGTTAGTAGGGCTGTGAATGGGGCCATGGTAGAGGTTTCAGGAAAGACTCACCACTCGGGGCTGGCAGGTTTCGCGTAGGAGCAGGGCCCGGACGTTTGCAGTTTTGACGGCTTAAGTGAGGCAACGGACAGCGATCTGCTTCATCGCGTCTCGGAGTTTTTGGATGCCTAAAGGAGCGGGCAGCTCCAGGGTTAGTAAGGCTGTGAATGGGGCCATGGTAGAGGTTTCAGGAAAGAATAACCACTCGGTGCTGGGCGGTTTCGCCTGGGAGCAGGTCACGGACTTTTGCAGTTTTGACGGCTGAAGTGATACAACAGACAGTGATGCGCTTCATCTCATGTCGGTGTTTCTGGATGCCTAAAGGAGCGGGCAGCTCCAGGGTTAGTAAGGCTGTGAATGGGGCCATGGTAGAGGTTTCAGGAAAGAATAACCATTCGGGGCTGGCAGGTTTCGCCTGGGAGCAGGACCCGGACGTTTGCAGTTTTGACGGCTGAAGTGATACAACGGACAGTAATCCGCTTCATCTCATGTCGGTGTTTTTGGCTGCCTAGAGGAGCGTGAAGCTCCAGTGTTAGTACGGCTGTGAATGGGGCCATGGTAGAGGTTTCAGGAAAGACACAGCATTCGGGGGTGGCAGGTTTCGCCTGGGCGCAGGGCATGGACGTTTGCAGTTTTAAGGCTGGAATCTTGAAAATGGCTGGAGAGCTGCTAAGAGGCATGTCGTAGAGTTTGGATGCCTAAGGGAGCGTGCAGCTCCAGGGTTAGTAGGGCTGTGAATGGGGCCATGGTAGAGGTTTCAGGAAAGAAAAATCACTCGGAGCTGCAGGTTTCGCCAGGGTGTAGGGCCCGGACGTTTTCACTTTTGATGGTCGCAGGCGGTCAAATGACAGAGAGCCGCTCCGTCGCACGTCGCAGTTTTTGGCTGCCTAGAGGAGCGTGAAGGTCCAAGGTTAGGAGGGCTGTGAATGGGGCCATGGTAGAGGTTTCAGGAAAGAATAACCAGTTGGGGGTGGCAGGTTTCGCCTGGGAGTAGGGCCTGGACGTTTGCAGTTTTGAGGCTTGAATCTCGAAAATAGCTAGAGAGCTGCTAAGACGCACGTCGCAGTTTTTGGCTGCCTAGAGGAGCCTGCAGCTCCAGGGTTAGTAGGGCTGTGAATGGGGCCATGGTAGAGGTTTCAGGAAAGAATAACCACTCGGTGCTGGGAGGTTTCGCCTGGGAGCAGGGCCTGGACGTTTGCAGTTTTGACGGCTGAAGTGATACAACGGACAGTGATCCGCTTCATCTCATGTTGGTGTTTTTGGCTGCCTAGAGGAGCCTGCAGCTCCAGGGTTAGTAAGGCTGTGAATGGGGCCATGGTAGACGTTTCAGGAAAGACATAGCATTCGGGGGTGGCAGGTTTCGCCTGGGAGCAGGGCACGGACGTTTGCAGTTTTGAGGCTTGAATCTGGAAAATGGCTAGAGAGCTGCTAAGACACATGTCGGAGTGTTTGGATGCCTAGAGGAGCCTGCAGCTGCAGGGTTAGTAGGGCTGTGAATGGGGCCATGGTAGAGGTTTCAGGAAAGACATAGCATTCGGGGGTGGCAGGTTTCGCCTGGGAGCAGGGCACGGACGTTTGCAGTTTTGAGGCTTGAATCTGGAAAATGGCTAGAGAGCTGCTAAGACACATGTCGGAGTGTTTGGATGCCTAGAGGAGCCTGCAGCTGCAGGGTTAGTAGGGCTGTGAATGGGGCCATGGTAGAGGTTTCAGGAAAGACATAGCATTCGGGGGTGGCAGGTTTCGCCTGGGCGCAGGGCATGGACGTTTGCAGTTTTAAGGCTTGAATCTCGAAAATGGCTGGAGAGCTGCTAAGAGGCATGTCGTAGTGTTTGGATGCCTAAGGGAGCGTGCAGCTGCAGGGTTAGTAGGGCTGTGAATGGGGCCATGGTAGAGGTTTCAGGAAAGAATAACCACTCGGGGCTGGGAGGTTTCGCCTGGGAGCAGGGCACGGACTTTTGCAGTTTTGACGGCTGAAGTGATACAACGGACAGTGATGCGCTTCATCTCATGTCGGTGTTTCTGGATGCCTAGAGGAGCCTGCAGCTCCAGGGATAGTAAGGTTGTGAATGGGGCCAAGGTAGAGGTTTCAGGAAAGAATAACCACTCGGGGCAGGCAGGTTTCGCCTGGCTGCAGAGGTCGGACGTTTTCATTTTTGATGGTCGCAGGCGGTCAAAGGACAGAGAGCCGCTCCGTCGCACATCACAGTTTTTGGCTGCCTAGAGGAGCGTGCAGCTCCAGGGTTAGTAAGGCTGTGAATGGGGCCATGGTAGAGGTTTCAGGAAAGAATAACCACTCGGGGCTGGCAGGTTTCGTCTAGGAGCAGGGCCCGGACGTTTGCAGTTTTGACGGCCGAATGAGGCAACGGACAGTGATTGCTTCATCGCGTCTCGGAGTTTTTGGATCTAAAGGAGCGGGCAGCTCCAGGGTTAGTGGGCTGTGAATGGGGCCATGGTAGAGGTTTCAGGAAAGAATAACCACTCGGGGCTGGCAGGTTTCGCCTGGGCGCAGGGCATGGACGTTTGCAGTTTTAAGGCTTGAATCTCGAAAATGGCTGGGAGAGCTGCTAAGAGGCATGTCGTAGTGTTTGGATGCATAAGGAGCGTGCAGCTGCAGGGTTAGTAGGGCTGTGAATGGGGCCATGGTCGAGGTTTCAGGAAAGAA
>NW_026562038.1:0-41396 GCF_028858705.1 Grus americana
GATGAGGAGGAGGAGGCGGAGGAGGAGGCGGCGTCTGGCGCCATTGGAGGCAAGAAGAGGCAAGATGAGGAGCAGGAAGATGAGGAGGTAACAGAAGGATTAGTTGGGGAAGGGACGGGAAGAGCAGAGGAGCTTGAGCAGGAGGTGGAGGAGGCGTGTACGGGAGTGAAGAAGAAGAGAGAGGAGGCAAGAGGAAGACATAGTTGCAGAGGAGGAGCAGGAGGAGGAGGCAAGAAGAGGCCAAAGGAGGCCGAGGAGCAGGAGGCCAGAATGGCCATGACTAGGCAAGAGGAAGAGGAGGAGGAGATGAAGGGAAGAGGATGGAAGAGAAGGCAAGAGGAGGCAGAGGAAAGAGGAGGCAAGAGGAGGCGGCAGCGATGGGAGGCAGAAGGAGGAAGAGGCAAGAGGCAAGAGGAGGAGGAGGAGGAGGAAGAGGCCGAAGGAGAAGGAGGCGGCAAGAGGTGAGAAGAGGAAGAGGAGAAGGAGGAAGAAAAAAGGAGGTAAGTGGCAGAGGGGTGACAAGTAAACAAGAGGAGGCAGAGGAAGAGGAGGCAGCAGGAGGCAAGAGCAGAAGAGTGGAGCATGTGGAGGAGGAGGAGGAGGCGGCCAGCAAAGGTCAGAGGAGGCCCGAGAGGGAGGAAGATGCTTTTGCCTTTTGCCACTTGTTGCCTGCTGTTGCCTCCAGTCTCCTCCTCCCTCATCAGGCTGTTTGCTCTTTCAGCCCTTGACTGCACCTCCTCCTCATGCTCCTCCTCTTCCTACCGCTTTTGGAGTTAGCTCCTCTTTCGTCCTGGTGCGTCTTAGGGCATCCTGTGTTCTCTTCCTCTTTTTCTTCTTCTTGCCTCCATTTGCCTCCTCCTCCTCTGCTTCCTCCACTAGCCTGCTCTGTCCTCCCGGGGCCTCCTCTTTTTCTTCAGATGATTGCCTCCTCTGGCCTCCTCGGGCCTAATCTTGCCTCCTCCTCCTTCTTTTCCTGATGCCTCCTTTGCCTCCTGCTGCTTGACTTTGGGTGACCTGCTGTGGCCTCCTCTGGCCTCCTCTTTTTCTTCTGCCTCTTGCCTCTTCTTACCTCCTTCTCCTGCTTCTGCTTGGACACTTCTTCTGGCCTCTTGCTTCACTCTCTTGCCTCCTCCTCCCGTTGCCGCATCTGCCCTTTCCCTTCTCTTCCTCCGCAGCCTCCTCTAGCCTCCTCTTCCCTTCTGCCTGCTCCTGTGGCCTACTTGTGCTCTTCCTCTTGCCTCTTGTGGCCTCCTCCAGCATCCTCTTGCCTCCTCCTCTTTTGCTTTCTCTTGCCTCCAGTTGCCTCCTGCTGCTTGGTCTCTCTCCACCTTTTTTCTCAATTTCTTGCCTCCTCTTGCTGCCGCCTCCTCCTCCGCCTCCTCCTCCTCCTCTGCCTCCTGGGGACTCCTTTGGCCTCCTCCTAGGCCTGTTGCGCTTATCTCCATTTGTCTCCTCCTCCTCCTTTGCCTCCTGTGTCCTGCTCTGGCCTTCTCTTGCCTTCACATCTCCCCCTCTCTCTGGCCTCCTCTTGCCTCATCCACTTCCTCTAGCCTACTCGCCCGACTCTTGCCTACTCTGCCCTCATGCTCCCTCTTCCTCCTCCTCCTTCTCTTGCCGCCTCTGCCCTCCTCTCCCCCCCTGTCTTTTGCTCCACCTTGTAGGCCTCCTCTCCTACAGTCTTGCCTTCTGCCGCCCCCTCTCTCCTCCACTTGCTCATCCTCCAGCTAGCTTGTCTGCCTTCTTTCTCCTCCTGCTCCTCCTCCTCCTCTTTTGGCTGCCTGCTCTTGACCCTTCTTGTGTCCTCCTCCTCCTTCCCCTCTTCCTCTTTCCTCCTCTTGCCTCTTGTTACTACATCTTTCTTCCTCTTGACTCCTCCTCCTTCTTGTATTCCCTTGTCCTCCAGGAGACAACAGAGGCAAGAGGACTAGGAGGCAACAGCAGGCAATGAAATGCAACAGAAGGCAGGAGGAGGAGGAGGAGAGTATGATGATGAGGATGAGGAGGCGGAGGAGGAGGCGGCGTCTGGCGCCATTGGAGGCAAGAAGAGGCAAGATGAGGAGCAGGAAGATGAGGAGGTAACAGAAGGATTAGTTGGGGAAGGGACGGGAAGAGCAGAGGAGCTTGAGCAGGAGGTGGAGGAGGCGTGTACGGGAGTGAAGAAGAAGAGAGAGGAGGCAAGAGGAAGACATAGTTGCAGAGGAGGAGCAGGAGGAGGAGGCAAGAAGAGGCCAAGGAGGCAGAGGAGCAGGAGGCCAGAATGGCCATGACTAGGCAAGAGGAAGAGGAGGAGGAGATGAAGGGAAGAGGATGGAAGAGAAGGCAAGAGGAGGCAGAGGAAAGAGGAGGCAAGAGGAGGCGGCAGCGATGGGAGGCAGAAGGAGGAAGAGGCAAGAGGCAAGAGGAGGAGGAGGAGGAGGAAGAGGCCGAAGGAGAAGGAGGCGGCAAGAGGTGAGAAGAGGAAGAGGAGAAGGAGGAAGAAAAAAGGAGGTAAGTGGCAGAGGGGTGACAAGTAAACAAGAGGAGCAGAGGAAGAGGAGGCAGCAGGAGGCAAGAGCAGAAGAGTGGAGCAAGTGGAGGAGGAGGAGGAGGCGGCCAGCAAAGGTCAGAGGAGGCCCGAGAGGGAGGAAGATGCTTTTGCCTTTTGCCACTTGTTGCCTGCTGTTGCCTCCAGTCTCCTCCTCCCTCATCAGGCTGTTTGCTCTTTCAGCCCTTGACTGCACCTCCTCCTCCTGCTCCTCCTCTTCCTACCGCTTTTGGAGTTAGATCCTCTTTCGTCCTGGTGCGTCTTAGGGCATCCTGTGTTCTCTTCCTCTTTTTCTTCTTCCTGCCTCCATTTGCCTCCTCCTCCTCTGCTTCCTCCACTAGCCTGCTGTGTCCTCCCGGGGCCTCCTCTTTTTCTTCAGATGATTGCCTCCTCTGGCCTCCTCGGGCCTAATCTTGCCTCCTCCTCCTTCTTTTCCTGATGCCTCCTTTTGCCTCCTGCTGCTTGACTTTGGGTGACCTGCTGTGGCCTCCTCTGGCCTCCTCTTTTTCTTCTGCCTCTTGCCTCTTCTTACCTCCTTCTCCTGCTTCTGCTTGGACACTTCTTCTGGCCTCTTGCTTCACTCTCTTGCCTCCTCCTCCCGTTGCCGCATCTGCCCTTTCCCTTCTCTTCCTCCGCAGCCTCCTCTAGCCTCCTCTTCCCTTCTGCCTGCTCCTGTGGCCTACTTGTGCTCTTCCTCTTGCCTCTTGTGGCCTCCTCCAGCATCCTCTTGCCTCCTCCTCTTTTGCTTTCTCTTGCCTCCAGTTGCCTCCTGCTGCTTGGTCTCTCTCCACCTTTTTCTCAATTTCTTGCCTCCTTTTGCTGCCGCCTCCTCCTCCGCCTCCTCCTCCTCCTCTGCCTCCTGGGGACTCCTTTGGCCTCCTCCTAGGCCTGTTGCGCTTATCTCCATTTGTCTCCTCCTCCTCCTTTGCCTCCTGTGTCCTGCTCTGGCCTTCTCTTGCCTTCACATCTCCCCCTCTCTCTGGCCTCCTCTTGCCTCATCCACTTCCTCTAGCCTACTCGCCCGACTCTTGCCTACTGTGCCCTCATGCTCCCTCTTCCTCCTCCTCCTTCTCTTGCCGCCTCTGCCCTCCTCTCCCCCCTGTCTTTTGCTCCACCTTGTAGGCCTCCTCTCCTACAGTCTTGCCTTCTGCCGCCCCCTCTCTCCTCCACTTGCTCATCCTCCAGCTAGCTTGTCTGCCTTCTTTCTCCTCCTCCTCCTCCTCCTCCTCTTTTGGCTGCCTGCTCTTGACCCTTCTTGTGTCCTCCTCCTCCTTCCCCTCTTCCTCTTTCCTCCTCTTGCCTCTTGTTACTACATCTTTCTTCCTCTTGACTCCTCCTCCTCCTTGTATTCCCTTGTCCTCCAGGAGACAACAGAGGCAAGAGGACTAGGAGGCAACAGCAGGCAATGAAATGCAACAGAAGGCAGGAGGAGGAGGAGGAGGAGAGTATGATGATGAGGAGGAGGAGGCGGAGGAGGAGGCGGCGTCTGGCGCCATTGGAGGCAAGAAGAGGCAAGATGAGGAGCAGGAAGATGAGGAGGTAACAGAAGGATTAGTTGGGGAAGGGACGGGAAGAGCAGAGGAGCTTGAGCAGGAGGTGGAGGAGGCGTGTACGGGAGTGAAGAAGAAGAGAGAGGAGGCAAGAGGAAGACATAGTTGCAGAGGAGGAGCAGGAGGAGGAGGCAAGAAGAGGCCAAAGGAGGCAGAGGAGCAGGAGGCCAGAATGGCCATGACTAGGCAAGAGGAAGAGGAGGAGGAGATGAAGGGAAGAGGATGGAAGAGAAGGCAAGAGGAGGCAGAGGAAAGAGGAGGCAAGAGGAGGCGGCAGCGATGGGAGGCAGAAGGAGGAAGAGGCAAGAGGCAAGAGGAGGAGGAGGAGGAGGAAGAGGCCGAAGGAGAAGGAGGCGGCAAGAGGTGAGAAGAGGAAGAGGAGAAGGAGGAAGAAAAAAGGAGGTAAGTGGCAGAGGGGTGACAAGTAAACAAGAGGAGGCAGAGGAAGAGGAGGCAGCAGGAGGCAAGAGCAGAAGAGTGGAGCAAGTGGAGGAGGAGGAGGAGGCGGCCAGCAAAGGTCAGAGGAGGCCCGAGAGGGAGGAAGATGCTTTTGCCTTTTGCCACTTGTTGCCTGCTGTTGCCTCCAGTCTCCTCCTCCCTCATCAGGCTGTTTGCTCTTTCAGCCCTTGACTGCACCTCCTCCTCCTGCTCCTCCTCTTCCTACCGCTTTTGGAGTTAGATCCTCTTTCGTCCTGGTGCGTCTTAGGGCATCCTGTGTTCTCTTCCTCTTTTTCTTCTTCCTGCCTCCATTTGCCTCCTCCTCCTCTGCTTCCTCCACTAGCCTGCTGTGTCCTCCCGGGGCCTCCTCTTTTTCTTCAGATGATTGCCTCCTCTGGCCTCCTCGGGCCTAATCTTGCCTCCTCCTCCTTCTTTTCCTGATGCCTCCTTTTGCCTCCTGCTGCTTGACTTTGGGTGACCTGCTGTGGCCTCCTCTGGCCTCCTCTTCTTCTTCTGCCTCTTGCCTCTTCTTACCTCCTTCTCCTGCTTCTGCTTGGACACTTCTTCTGGCCTCTTGCTTCACTCTCTTGCCTCCTCCTCCCGTTGCCGCATCTGCCCTTTCCCTTCTCTTCCTCCGCAGCCTCCTCTAGCCTCCTCTTCCCTTCTGCCTGCTCCTGTGGCCTACTTGTGCTCTTCCTCTTGCCTCTTGTGGCCTCCTCCAGCATCCTCTTGCCTCCTCCTCTTTTGCTTTCTCTTGCCTCCAGTTGCCTCCTGCTGCTTGGTCTCTCTCCACCTTTTTCTCAATTTCTTGCCTCCTCTTGCTGCCGCCTCCTCCTCCGCCTCCTCCTCCTCCTCTGCCTCCTGGGGACTCCTTTGGCCTCCTCCTAGGCCTGTTGCGCTTATCTCCATTTGTCTCCTCCTCCTCCTTTGCCTCCTGTGTCCTGCTCTGGCCTTCTCTTGCCTTCACATCTCCCCCTCTCTCTGGCCTCCTCTTGCCTCATCCACTTCCTCTAGCCTACTCGCCCGACTCTTGCCTACTCTGCCCTCATGCTCCCTCTTCCTCCTCCTCCTTCTCTTGCCGCCTCTGCCCTCCTCTCCCCCCTGTCTTTTGCTCCACCTTGTAGGCCTCCTCTCCTACAGTCTTGCCTTCTGCCGCCCCCTCTCTCCTCCACTTGCTCATCCTCCAGCTAGCTTGTCTGCCTTCTTTCTCCTCCTGCTCCTCCTCCTCCTCTTTTGGCTGCCTGCTCTTGACCCTTCTTGTGTCCTCCTCCTCCTTCCCCTCTTCCTCTTTCCTCCTCTTGCCTCTTGTTACTACATCTTTCTTCCTCTTGACTCCTCCTCCTCCTTGTATTCCCTTGTCCTCCAGGAGACAACAGAGGCAAGAGGACTAGGAGGCAACAGCAGGCAATGAAATGCAACAGAAGGCAGGAGGAGGAGGAGGAGGAGAGTATGATGATGAGGAGGAGGAGGCGGAGGAGGAGGCGGCGTCTGGCGCCATTGGAGGCAAGAAGAGGCAAGATGAGGAGCAGGAAGATGAGGAGGTAACAGAAGGATTAGTTGGGGAAGGGACGGGAAGAGCAGAGGAGCTTGAGCAGGAGGTGGAGGAGGCGTGTACGGGAGTGAAGAAGAAGAGAGAGGAGGCAAGAGGAAGACATAGTTGCAGAGGAGGAGCAGGAGGAGGAGGCAAGAAGAGGCCAAAGGAGGCAGAGGAGCAGGAGGCCAGAATGGCCATGACTAGGCAAGAGGAAGAGGAGGAGGAGATGAAGGGAAGAGGATGGAAGAGAAGGCAAGAGGAGGCAGAGGAAAGAGGAGGCAAGAGGAGGCGGCAGCGATGGGAGGCAGAAGGAGGAAGAGGCAAGAGGCAAGAGGAGGAGGAGGAGGAGGAAGAGGCCGAAGGAGAAGGAGGCGGCAAGAGGTGAGAAGAGGAAGAGGAGAAGGAGGAAGAAAAAAGGAGGTAAGTGGCAGAGGGGTGACAAGTAAACAAGAGGAGGCAGAGGAAGAGGAGGCAGCAGGAGGCAAGAGCAGAAGAGTGGAGCAAGTGGAGGAGGAGGAGGAGGCGGCCAGCAAAGGTCAGAGGAGGCCCGAGAGGGAGGAAGATGCTTTTGCCTTTTGCCACTTGTTGCCTGCTGTTGCCTCCAGTCTCCTTCTCCCTCATCAGGCTGTTTGCTCTTTCAGCCCTTGACTGCACCTCCTCCTCCTGCTCCTCCTCTTCCTACCGCTTTTGGAGTTAGATCCTCTTTCGTCCTGGTGCGTCTTAGGGCATCCTGTGTTCTCTTCCTCTTTTTCTTCTTCCTGCCTCCATTTGCCTCCTCCTCCTCTGCTTCCTCCACTAGCCTGCTGTGTCCTCCCGGGGCCTCCTCTTTTTCTTCAGATGATTGCCTCCTCTGGCCTCCTCGGGCCTAATCTTGCCTCCTCCTCCTTCTTTTCCTGATGCCTCCTTTTGCCTCCTGCTGCTTGACTTTGGGTGACCTGCTGTGGCCTCCTCTGGCCTCCTCTTTTTCTTCTGCCTCTTGCCTCTTCTTACCTCCTTCTCCTGCTTCTGCTTGGACACTTCTTCTGGCCTCTTGCTTCACTCTCTTGCCTCCTCCTCCCGTTGCCGCATCTGCCCTTTCCCTTCTCTTCCTCCGCAGCCTCCTCTAGCCTCCTCTTCCCTTCTGCCTGCTCCTGTGGCCTACTTGTGCTCTTCCTCTTGCCTCTTGTGGCCTCCTCCAGCATCCTCTTGCCTCCTCCTCTTTTGCTTTCTCTTGCCTCCAGTTGCCTCCTGCTGCTTGGTCTCTCTCCACCTTTTTCTCAATTTCTTGCCTCCTCTTGCTGCCGCCTCCTCCTCCGCCTCCTCCTCCTCCTCTGCCTCCTGGGGACTCCTTTGGCCTCCTCCTAGGCCTGTTGCGCTTATCTCCATTTGTCTCCTCCTCCTCCTTTGCCTCCTGTGTCCTGCTCTGGCCTTCTCTTGCCTTCACATCTCCCCCTCTCTCTGGCCTCCTCTTGCCTCATCCACTTCCTCTAGCCTACTCGCCCGACTCTTGCCTACTCTGCCCTCATGCTCCCTCTTCCTCCTCCTCCTTCTCTTGCCGCCTCTGCCCTCCTCTCCCCCCTGTCTTTTGCTCCACCTTGTAGGCCTCCTCTCCTACAGTCTTGCCTTCTGCCGCCCCCTCTCTCCTCCACTTGCTCATCCTCCAGCTAGCTTGTCTGCCTTCTTTCTCCTCCTCCTCCTCCTCCTCCTCTTTTGGCTGCCTGCTCTTGACCCTTCTTGTGTCCTCCTCCTCCTTCCCCTCTTCCTCTTTCCTCCTCTTGCCTCTTGTTACTACATCTTTCTTCCTCTTGACTCCTCCTCCTCCTTGTATTCCCTTGTCCTCCAGGAGACAACAGAGGCAAGAGGACTAGGAGGCAACAGCAGGCAATGAAATGCAACAGAAGGCAGGAGGAGGAGGAGGAGGAGAGTATGATGATGAGGAGGAGGAGGCGGAGGAGGAGGCGGCGTCTGGCGCCATTGGAGGCAAGAAGAGGCAAGATGAGGAGCAGGAAGATGAGGAGGTAACAGAAGGATTAGTTGGGGAAGGGACGGGAAGAGCAGAGGAGCTTGAGCAGGAGGTGGAGGAGGCGTGTACGGGAGTGAAGAAGAAGAGAGAGGAGGCAAGAGGAAGACATAGTTGCAGAGGAGGAGCAGGAGGAGGAGGCAAGAAGAGGCCAAAGGAGGCAGAGGAGCAGGAGGCCAGAATGGCCATGACTAGGCAAGAGGAAGAGGAGGAGGAGATGAAGGGAAGAGGATGGAAGAGAAGGCAAGAGGAGGCAGAGGAAAGAGGAGGCAAGAGGAGGCGGCAGCGATGGGAGGCAGAAGGAGGAAGAGGCAAGAGGCAAGAGGAGGAGGAGGAGGAGGAAGAGGCCGAAGGAGAAGGAGGCGGCAAGAGGTGAGAAGAGGAAGAGGAGAAGGAGGAAGAAAAAAGGAGGTAAGTGGCAGAGGGGTGACAAGTAAACAAGAGGAGGCAGAGGAAGAGGAGGCAGCAGGAGGCAAGAGCAGAAGAGTGGAGCAAGTGGAGGAGGAGGAGGAGGCGGCCAGCAAAGGTCAGAGGAGGCCCGAGAGGGAGGAAGATGCTTTTGCCTTTTGCCACTTGTTGCCTGCTGTTGCCTCCAGTCTCCTCCTCCCTCATCAGGCTGTTTGCTCTTTCAGCCCTTGACTGCACCTCCTCCTCCTGCTCCTCCTCTTCCTACCGCTTTTGGAGTTAGATCCTCTTTCGTCCTGGTGCGTCTTAGGGCATCCTGTGTTCTCTTCCTCTTTTTCTTCTTCCTGCCTCCATTTGCCTCCTCCTCCTCTGCTTCCTCCACTAGCCTGCTGTGTCCTCCCGGGGCCTCCTCTTTTTCTTCAGATGATTGCCTCCTCTGGCCTCCTCGGGCCTAATCTTGCCTCCTCCTCCTTCTTTTCCTGATGCCTCCTTTTGCCTCCTGCTGCTTGACTTTGGGTGACCTGCTGTGGCCTCCTCTGGCCTCCTCTTTTTCTTCTGCCTCTTGCCTCTTCTTACCTCCTTCTCCTGCTTCTGCTTGGACACTTCTTCTGGCCTCTTGCTTCACTCTCTTGCCTCCTCCTCCCGTTGCCGCATCTGCCCTTTCCCTTCTCTTCCTCCGCAGCCTCCTCTAGCCTCCTCTTCCCTTCTGCCTGCTCCTCTGGCCTACTTGTGCTCTTCCTCTTGCCTCTTGTGGCCTCCTCCAGCATCCTCTTGCCTCCTCCTCTTTTGCTTTCTCTTGCCTCCAGTTGCCTCCTGCTGCTTGGTCTCTCTCCACCTTTTTCTCAATTTCTTGCCTCCTTTTGCTGCCGCCTCCTCCTCCGCCTCCGCCTCCTCCTCTGCCTCCTGGGGACTCCTTTGGCCTCCTCCTAGGCCTGTTGCGCTTATCTCCATTTGTCTCCTCCTCCTCCTTTGCCTCCTGTGTCCTGCTCTGGCCTTCTCTTGCCTTCACATCTCCCCCTCTCTCTGGCCTCCTCTTGCCTCATCCACTTCCTCTAGCCTACTCGCCCGACTCTTGCCTACTCTGCCCTCATGCTCCCTCTTCCTCCTCCTCCTTCTCTTGCCGCCTCTGCCCTCCTCTCCCCCCTGTCTTTTGCTCCACCTTGTAGGCCTCCTCTCCTACAGTCTTGCCTTCTGCCGCCCCCTCTCTCCTCCACTTGCTCATCCTCCAGCTAGCTTGTCTGCCTTCTTTCTCCTCCTGCTCCTCCTCCTCCTCTTTTGGCTGCCTGCTCTTGACCCTTCTTGTGTCCTCCTCCTCCTTCCCCTCTTCCTCTTTCCTCCTCTTGCCTCTTGTTACTACATCTTTCTTCCTCTTGACTCCTCCTCCTCCTTGTATTCCCTTGTCCTCCAGGAGACAACAGAGGCAAGAGGACTAGGAGGCAACAGCAGGCAATGAAATGCAACAGAAGGCAGGAGGAGGAGGAGGAGAGTATGATGATGAGGAGGAGGAGGCGGAGGAGGAGGCGGCGTCTGGCGCCATTGGAGGCAAGAAGAGGCAAGATGAGGAGCAGGAAGATGAGGAGGTAACAGAAGGATTAGTTGGGGAAGGGACGGGAAGAGCAGAGGAGCTTGAGCAGGAGGTGGAGGAGGCGTGTACGGGAGTGAAGAAGAAGAGAGAGGAGGCAAGAGGAAGACATAGTTGCAGAGGAGGAGCAGGAGGAGGAGGCAAGAAGAGGCCAAAGGAGGCAGAGGAGCAGGAGGCCAGAATGGCCATGACTAGGCAAGAGGAAGAGGAGGAGGAGATGAAGGGAAGAGGATGGAAGAGAAGGCAAGAGGAGGCAGAGGAAAGAGGATGAGGAAGCAGCAGGAGGCAAGCGAAGGAGGAGAGAAGAGGAGGCAAGAGGAGGAGGCAGCGATGGGAGGCAGAAGGAGGAAGAGGCAAGAGGCAAGAGGAGGAGGAGGAGCAGGAGGAGGAAGAGGCCGAAGGAGAAGGAGGCGGCAAGAGGTGAGAAGAGGAAGAGGAGAAGGAGGAAGAAAGAAGGAGGTAAGTGGCAGAGGGGTGACAAGTAAACAAGAGGAAGCAGAGGAAGAGGAGGCAGCAGGAGGCAAGAGCAGAAGAGTGGAGCAAGTGGAGGAGGAGGAGGAGGCGGCCAGCAAAGGTCAGAGGAGGCCCGAGAGGGAGGAAGATGCTTTTGCCTTTTGCCACTTGTTGCCTGCTGTTGCCTCCAGTCTCCTCCTCCCTCATCAGGCTGTTTGCTCTTTCAGCCCTTGACTGCACCTCCTCCTCCTGCTCCTCCTCTTCCTACCGCTTTTGGAGTTAGATCCTCTTTCGTCCTGGTGCGTCTTAGGGCATCCTGTGTTCTCTTCCTCCTTTTCTTCTTCTTGCCTCCATTTGCCTCCTCCTCCTCTGCTTCCTCCACTAGCCTGCTGTGTCCTCCCGGGGCCTCCTCTTTTTCTTCAGATGATTGCCTCCTCTGGCCTCCTCGGGCCTAATTTTGCCTCCTCCTCCTTCTTTTCCTGATGCCTCCTTTTGCCTCCTGCTGCTTGACTTTGGGTGACCTGCTGTGGCCTCCTCTGGCCTCCTCTTTTTCTTCTGCCTCTTGCCTCTTCTTACCTCCTTCTCCTGCTTCTGCTTGGACACTTCTTCTGGCCTCTTGCTTCACTCTCTTGCCTCCTCCTCCCGTTGCCGCATCTGCCCTTTCCCTTCTCTTCCTCCGCAGCCTCCTCTAGCCTCCTCTTCCCTTCTGCCTGCTCCTGTGGCCTACTTGTGCTCTTCCTCTTGCCTCTTGTGGCCTCCTCCAGCATCCTCTTGCCTCCTCCTCTTTTGCTTTCTCTTGCCTCCAGTTGCCTCCTGCTGCTTGGTCTCTCTCCACCTTTTTCTCAATTTCTTGCCTCCTCTTGCTGCCGCCTCCTCCTCCGCCTCCTCCTCCTCCTCTGCCTCCTGGGGACTCCTTTGGCCTCCTCCTAGGCCTGTTGCGCTTATCTCCATTTGTCTCCTCCTCCTCCTTTGCCTCCTGTGTCCTGCTCTGGCCTTCTCTTGCCTTCACATCTCCCCCTCTCTCTGGCCTCCTCTTGCCTCATCCACTTCCTCTAGCCTACTTGCCCGACTCTTGCCTACTCTGCCCTCATGCTCCCTCTTCCTCCTCCTCCTTCTCTTGCCGCCTCTGCCCTCCTCTCCCCCCTGTCTTTTGCTCCACCTTGTAGGCCTCCTCTCCTACAGTCTTGCCTTCTGCCGCCCCCTCTCTCCTCCACTTGCTCATCCTCCAGCTAGCTTGTCTGCCTTCTTTCTCCTCCTCCTCCTCCTCCTCCTCTTTTGGCTGCCTGCTCTTGACCCTTCTTGTGTCCTCCTCCTCCTTCCCCTCTTCCTCTTTCCTCCTCTTGCCTCTTGTTACTACATCTTTCTTCCTCTTGACTCCTCCTCCTCCTTGTATTCCCTTGTCCTCCAGGAGACAACAGAGGCAAGAGGCCTAGGAGGCAACAGCAGGCAATGAAATGCAACAGAAGGCAGGAGGAGGAGGAGGAGAGTATGATGATGAGGAGGAGGAGGCGGAGGAGGAGGCGGCGTCTGGCGCCATTGGAGGCAAGAAGAGGCAAGATGAGGAGCAGGAAGATGAGGAGGTAACAGAAGGATTAGTTGGGGAAGGGACGGGAAGAGCAGAGGAGCTTGAGCAGGAGGTGGAGGAGGCGTGTACGGGAGTGAAGAAGAAGAGAGAGGAGGCAAGAGGAAGACATAGTTGCAGAGGAGGAGCAGGAGGAGGAGGCAAGAAGAGGCCAAAGGAGGCAGAGGAGCAGGAGGCCAGAATGGCCATGACTAGGCAAGAGGAAGAGGAGGAGGAGATGAAGGGAAGAGGATGGAAGAGAAGGCAAGAGGAGGCAGAGGAAAGAGGATGAGGAAGCAGCAGGAGGCAAGCGAAGGAGGAGAGAAGAGGAGGCAAGAGGAGGAGGCAGCGATGGGAGGCAGAAGGAGGAAGAGGCAAGAGGCAAGAGGAGGAGGAGGAGGAGGAAGAGGCCGAAGGAGAAGGAGGCGGCAAGAGGTGAGAAGAGGAAGAGGAGAAGGAGGAAGAAAGAAGGAGGTAAGTGGCAGAGGGGTGACAAGTAAACGAGAGGAGGCAGAGGAAGAGGAGGCAGCAGGAGGCAAGAGCAGAAGAGTGGAGCAAGTGGAGGAGGAGGAGGAGGCGGCCAGCAAAGGTCAGAGGAGGCCCGAGAGGGAGGAAGATGCTTTTGCCTTTTGCCACTTGTTGCCTGCTGTTGCCTCCAGTCTCCTCCTCCCTCATCAGGCTGTTTGCTCTTTCAGCCCTTGACTGCACCTCCTCCTCCTGCTCCTCCTCTTCCTACCGCTTTTGGAGTTAGAACCTCTTTCGTCCTGGTGCGTCTTAGGGCATCCTGTGTTCTCTTCCTCTTTTTCTTCTTCCTGCCTCCATTTGCCTCCTCCTCCTCTGCTTCCTCCACTAGCCTGCTCTGTCCTCCTCGGGCCTCCTCTTTTTCTTCAGATGATTGCCTCCTCTGGCCTCCTCGGGCCTAATCTTGCCTCCTCCTCCTTCTTTTCCTGATGCCTCCTTTTGCCTCCTGCTGCTTGACTTTGGGTGACCTGCTGTGGCCTCCTCTGGCCTCCTCTTTTTCTTCTGCCTCTTGCCTCTTCTTACCTCCTTCTCCTGCTTCTGCTTGGACACTTCTTCTGGCCTCTTGCTTCACTCTCTTGCCTCCTCCTCCCGTTGCCGCATCTGCCCTTTCCCTTCTCTTCCTCCGCAGCCTCCTCTAGCCTCCTCTTCCCTTCTGCCTGCTCCTGTGGCCTACTTGTGCTCTTCCTCTTGCCTCTTGTGGCCTCCTCCAGCATCCTCTTGCCTCCTCCTCTTTTGCTTTCTCTTGCCTCCAGTTGCCTCCTGCTGCTTGGTCTCTCTCCACCTTTTACTCAATTTCTTGCCTCCTTTTGCTGCCGCCTCCTCCTCCGCCTCCGCCTCCTCCTCTGCCTCCTGGGGACTCCTTTGGCCTCCTCCTAGGCCTGTTGCGCTTACCTCCATTTGTCTCCTCCTCCTCCTTTGCCTCCTGTGTCCTGCTCTGGCCTTCTCTTGCCTTCACATCTCCCCCTCTCTCTGGCCTCCTCTTGCCTCATCCACTTCCTCTAGCCTACTCGCCCGACTCTTGCCTACTCTGCCCTCATGCTCCCTCTTCCTCCTCCTCCTTCTCTTGCTGCCTCTGCCCTCCTCTCCCCCCTGTCTTTTTGCTCCACCTTGTAGGCCTCCTCTCCTACAGTCTTGCCTTCTGCCGCCCCCTCTCTCCTCCACTTGCTCATCCTCCAGCTAGCTTGTCTGCCTTCTTTCTCCTCCTCCTCCTCCTCCTCCTCTTTTGGCTGCCTGCTCTTGACCCTTCTTGTGTCCTCCTCCTCCTTCCCCTCTTCCTCTTTCCTCCTCTTGCCTCTTGTTACTACATCTTTCTTCCTCTTGACTCCTCCTCCTTGTATTCCCTTGTCCTCCAGGAGACAACAGAGGCAAGAGGACTAGGAGGCAACAGCAGGCAATGAAATGCAACAGAAGGCAGGAGGAGGAGGAGGAGAGTATGATGATGAGGAGGAGGCGGAGGAGGAGGCGGCGTCTGGCGCCATTGGAGGCAAGAAGAGGCAAGATGAGGAGCAGGAAGATGTGGAGGTAACAGAAGGATTAGTTGGGAAAGGGACGGGAAGAGCAGAGGAGCTTGAGCAGGAGGTGGAGGAGGCGTGTACGGGAGTGAAGAAGAAGAGAGAGGAGGCAAGAGGAAGACATAGTTGCAGAGGAGGAGCAGGAGGAGGAGGCAAGAAGAGGCCAAAGGAGGCAGAGGAGCAGGAGGCCAGAATGGCCATGACTAGGCAAGAGGAAGAGGAGGAGGAGATGAAGGGAAGAGGATGGAAGAGAAGGCAAGAGGAGGCAGAGGAAAGAGGATGAGGAAGCAGCAGGAGGCAAGCGAAGGAGGAGAGAAGAGGAGGCAAGAGGAGGAGGCAGCGATGGGAGGCAGAAGGAGGAAGAGGCAAGAGGCAAGAGGCAAGAGGAGGAGGAGCAGGAGGAGGAAGAGGCCGAAGGAGAAGGAGGCGGCAAGAGGTGAGAAGAGGAAGAGGAGAAGGAGGAAGAAAGAAGGAGGTAAGTGGCAGAGGGGTGACAAGTAAACAAGAGGAGGCAGAGGAAGAGGAGAAGGAAAGACGAGGCAGCAGGAGGCAAGAGCAGAAGAGTGGAGCAAGTGGAGGAGGAGGCGGCCAGCAAAGGTCAGAGGAGGCCCGAGAGGGAGGAAGATGCTTTTGCCTTTTGCCACTTGTTGCCTGCTGTTGCCTCCAGTCTCCTCCTCCCTCATCAGGCTGTTTGCTCTTTCAGCCCTTGACTGCACCTCCTCCTCCTGCTCCTCCTCTTCCTACCGCTTTTGGAGTTAGAACCTCTTTCGTCCTGGTGCGTCTTAGGGCATCCTGTGTTCTCTTCCTCTTTTTCTTCTTCTTGCCTCCATTTGCCTCCTCCTCCTCTGCTTCCTCCACTAGCCTGCTGTGTCCTCCCGGGGCCTCCTCTTTTTCTTCAGATGATTGCCTCCTCTGGCCTCCTCGGGCCTAATCTTGCCTCCTCCTCCTTCTTTTCCTGATGCCTCCTTTTGCCTCCTGCTGCTTGACTTTGGGTGACCTGCTGTGGCCTCCTCTGGCCTCCTCTTTTTCTTCTGCCTCTTGCCTCTTCTTACCTCCTTCTCCTGCTTCTGCTTGGACACTTCTTCTGGCCTCTTGCTTCACTCTCTTGCCTCCTCCTCCCGTTGCCTCATCTGCCCTTTCCCTTCTCTTCCTCCGCAGCCTCCTCTAGCCTCCTCTTCCCTTCTGCCTGCTCCTCTGGCCTACTTGTGCTCTTCCTCTTGCCTCTTGTGGCCTCCTCCAGCATCCTCTTGCCTCCTCCTCTTTTGCTTTCTCTTGCCTCCAGTTGCCTCCTGCTGCTTGGTCTCTCTCCACCTTTTTCTCAATTTCTTGCCTCCTCTTGCTGCCGCCTCCTCCTCCGCCTCCTCCTCCTCCTCTGCCTCCTGGGGACTCCTTTGGCCTCCTCCTAGGCCTGTTGCGCTTATCTCCATTTGTCTCCTCCTCCTCCTTTGCCTCCTGTGTCCTGCTCTGGCCTTCTCTTGCCTTCACATCTCCCCCTCTCTCTGGCCTCCTCTTGCCTCATCCACTTCCTCTAGCCTACTCGCCCGACTCTTGCCTACTCTGCCCTCATGCTCCCTCTTCCTCCTCCTCCTTCTCTTGCCGCCTCTGCCCTCCTCTCCCCCCTGTCTTTTGCTCCACCTTGTAGGCCTCCTCTCCTACAGTCTTGCCTTCTGCCGCCCCCTCTCTCCTCCACTTGCTCATCCTCCAGCTAGCTTGTCTGCCTTCTTTCTCCTCCTCCTCCTCCTCCTCCTCTTTTGGCTGCCTGCTCTTGACCCTTCTTGTGTCCTCCTCCTCCTTCCCCTCTTCCTCTTTCCTCCTCTTGCCTCTTGTTACTACATCTTTCTTCCTCTTGACTCCTCCTCCTCCTTGTATTCCCTTGTCCTCCAGGAGACAACAGAGGCAAGAGGACTAGGAGGCAACAGCAGGCAATGAAATGCAACAGAAGGCAGGAGGAGGAGGAGGAGGAGAGTATGATGATGAGGAGGAGGAGGCGGAGGAGGAGGCGGCGTCTGGCGCCATTGGAGGCAAGAAGAGGCAAGATGAGGAGCAGGAAGATGAGGAGGTAACAGAAGGATTAGTTGGGGAAGGGACGGGAAGAGCAGAGGAGCTTGAGCAGGAGGTGGAGGAGGCGTGTACGGGAGTGAAGAAGAAGAGAGAGGAGGCAAGAGGAAGACATAGTTGCAGAGGAGGAGCAGGAGGAGGAGGCAAGAAGAGGCCAAAGGAGGCAGAGGAGCAGGAGGCCAGAATGGCCATGACTAGGCAAGAGGAAGAGGAGGAGGAGATGAAGGGAAGAGGATGGAAGAGAAGGCAAGAGGAGGCAGAGGAAAGAGGAGGCAAGAGGAGGCGGCAGCGATGGGAGGCAGAAGGAGGAAGAGGCAAGAGGCAAGAGGAGGAGGAGGAGGAGGAAGAGGCCGAAGGAGAAGGAGGCGGCAAGAGGTGAGAAGAGGAAGAGGAGAAGGAGGAAGAAAAAAGGAGGTAAGTGGCAGAGGGGTGACAAGTAAACAAGAGGAGGCAGAGGAAGAGGAGGCAGCAGGAGGCAAGAGCAGAAGAGTGGAGCAAGTGGAGGAGGAGGAGGAGGCGGCCAGCAAAGGTCAGAGGAGGCCCGAGAGGGAGGAAGATGCTTTTGCCTTTTGCCACTTGTTGCCTGCTGTTGCCTCCAGTCTCCTCCTCCCTCATCAGGCTGTTTGCTCTTTCAGCCCTTGACTGCACCTCCTCCTCCTGCTCCTCCTCTTCCTACCGCTTTTGGAGTTAGATCCTCTTTCGTCCTGGTGCGTCTTAGGGCATCCTGTGTTCTCTTCCTCCTTTTCTTCTTCTTGCCTCCATTTGCCTCCTCCTCCTCTGCTTCCTCCACTAGCCTGCTGTGTCCTCCCGGGGCCTCCTCTTTTTCTTCAGATGATTGCCTCCTCTGGCCTCCTCGGGCCTAATCTTGCCTCCTCCTCCTTCTTTTCCTGATGCCTCCTTTTGCCTCCTGCTGCTTGACTTTGGGTGACCTGCTGTGGCCTCCTCTGGCCTCCTCTTTTTCTTCTGCCTCTTGCCTCTTCTTACCTCCTTCTCCTGCTTCTGCTTGGACACTTCTTCTGGCCTCTTGCTTCACTCTCTTGCCTCCTCCTCCCGTTGCCGCATCTGCCCTTTCCCTTCTCTTCCTCCGCAGCCTCCTCTAGCCTCCTCTTCCCTTCTGCCTGCTCCTCTGGCCTACTTGTGCTCTTCCTCTTGCCTCTTGTGGCCTCCTCCAGCATCCTCTTGCCTCCTCCTCTTTTGCTTTCTCTTGCCTCCAGTTGCCTCCTGCTGCTTGGTCTCTCTCCACCTTTTTCTCAATTTCTTGCCTCCTCTTGCTGCCGCCTCCTCCTCCGCCTCCTCCTCCTCCTCTGCCTCCTGGGGACTCCTTTGGCCTCCTCCTAGGCCTGTTGCGCTTATCTCCATTTGTCTCCTCCTCCTCCTTTGCCTCCTGTGTCCTGCTCTGGCCTTCTCTTGCCTTCACATCTCCCCCTCTCTCTGGCCTCCTCTTGCCTCATCCACTTCCTCTAGCCTACTCGCCCGACTCTTGCCTACTCTGCCCTCATGCTCCCTCTTCCTCCTCCTCCTTCTCTTGCCGCCTCTGCCCTCCTCTCCCCCCTGTCTTTTGCTCCACCTTGTAGGCCTCCTCTCCTACAGTCTTGCCTTCTGCCGCCCCCTCTCTCCTCCACTTGCTCATCCTCCAGCTAGCTTGTCTGCCTTCTTTCTCCTCCTGCTCCTCCTCCTCCTCTTTTGGCTGCCTGCTCTTGACCCTTCTTGTGTCCTCCTCCTCCTTCCCCTCTTCCTCTTTCCTCCTCTTGCCTCTTGTTACTACATCTTTCTTCCTCTTGACTCCTCCTCCTCCTTGTATTCCCTTGTCCTCCAGGAGACAACAGAGGCAAGAGGACTAGGAGGCAACAGCAGGCAATGAAATGCAACAGAAGGCAGGAGGAGGAGGAGGAGAGTATGATGATGAGGAGGAGGAGGCGGAGGAGGAGGCGGCGTCTGGCGCCATTGGAGGCAAGAAGAGGCAAGATGAGGAGCAGGAAGATGAGGAGGTAACAGAAGGATTAGTTGGGGAAGGGACGGGAAGAGCAGAGGAGCTTGAGCAGGAGGTGGAGGAGGCGTGTACGGGAGTGAAGAAGAAGAGAGAGGAGGCAAGAGGAAGACATAGTTGCAGAGGAGGAGCAGGAGGAGGAGGCAAGAAGAGGCCAAAGGAGGCAGAGGAGCAGGAGGCCAGAATGGCCATGACTAGGCAAGAGGAAGAGGAGGAGGAGATGAAGGGAAGAGGATGGAAGAGAAGGCAAGAGGAGGCAGAGGAAAGAGGATGAGGAAGCAGCAGGAGGCAAGCGAAGGAGGAGAGAAGAGGAGGCAAGAGGAGGAGGCAGCGATGGGAGGCAGAAGGAGGAAGAGGCAAGAGGCAAGAGGAGGAGGAGGAGCAGGAGGAGGAAGAGGCCGAAGGAGAAGGAGGCGGCAAGAGGTGAGAAGAGGAAGAGGAGAAGGAGGAAGAAAGAAGGAGGTAAGTGGCAGAGGGGTGACAAGTAAACAAGAGGAGGCAGAGGAAGAGGAGGCAGCAGGAGGCAAGAGCAGAAGAGTGGAGCAAGTGGAGGAGGAGGAGGAGGCGGCCAGCAAAGGTCAGAGGAGGCCCGAGAGGGAGGAAGATGCTTTTGCCTTTTGCCACTTGTTGCCTGCTGTTGCCTCCAGTCTCCTCCTCCCTCATCAGGCTGTTTGCTCTTTCAGCCCTTGACTGCACCTCCTCCTCCTGCTCCTCCTCTTCCTACCGCTTTTGGAGTTAGAACCTCTTTCGTCCTGGTGCGTCTTAGGGCATCCTGTGTTCTCTTCCTCTTTTTCTTCTTCCTGCCTCCATTTGCCTCCTCCTCCTCTGCTTCCTCCACTAGCCTGCTGTGTCCTCCTCGGGCCTCCTCTTTTTCTTCAGATGATTGCCTCCTCTGGCCTCCTCGGGCCTAATCTTGCCTCCTCCTCCTTCTTTTCCTGATGCCTCCTTTTGCCTCCTGCTGCTTGACTTTGGGTGACCTGCTGTGGCCTCCTCTGGCCTCCTCTTCTTCTTCTGCCTCTTGCCTCTTCTTACCTCCTTCTCCTGCTTCTGCTTGGACACTTCTTCTGGCCTCTTGCTTCACTCTCTTGCCTCCTCCTCCCGTTGCCGCATCTGCCCTTTCCCTTCTCTTCCTCCGCAGCCTCCTCTAGCCTCCTCTTCCCTTCTGCCTGCTCCTGTGGCCTACTTGTGCTCTTCCTCTTGCCTCTTGTGGCCTCCTCCAGCATCCTCTTGCCTCCTCCTCTTTTGCTTTCTCTTGCCTCCAGTTGCCTCCTGCTGCTTGGTCTCTCTCCACCTTTTTCTCAATTTCTTGCCTCCTTTTGCTGCCGCCTCCTCCTCCGCCTCCGCCTCCTCCTCTGCCTCCTGGGGACTCCTTTGGCCTCCTCCTAGGCCTGTTGCGCTTACCTCCATTTGTCTCCTCCTCCTCCTTTGCCTCCTGTGTCCTGCTCTGGCCTTCTCTTGCCTTCACATCTCCCCCTCTCTCTGGCCTCCTCTTGCCTCATCCACTTCCTCTAGCCTACTCGCCCGACTCTTGCCTACTCTGCCCTCATGCTCCCTCTTCCTCCTCCTCCTTCTCTTGCTGCCTCTGCCCTCCTCTCCCCCCTGTCTTTTTGCTCCACCTTGTAGGCCTCCTCTCCTACAGTCTTGCCTTCTGCCGCCCCCTCTCTCCTCCACTTGCTCATCCTCCAGCTAGCTTGTCTGCCTTCTTTCTCCTCCTCCTCCTCCTCCTCCTCTTTTGGCTGCCTGCTCTTGACCCTTCTTGTGTCCTCCTCCTCCTTCCCCTCTTCCTCTTTCCTCCTCTTGCCTCTTGTTACTACATCTTTCTTCCTCTTGACTCCTCCTCCTTGTATTCCCTTGTCCTCCAGGAGACAACAGAGGCAAGAGGACTAGGAGGCAACAGCAGGCAATGAAATGCAACAGAAGGCAGGAGGAGGAGGAGGAGAGTATGATGATGAGGAGGCGGAGGAGGAGGCGGCGTCTGGCGCCATTGGAGGCAAGAAGAGGCAAGATGAGGAGCAGGAAGATGTGGAGGTAACAGAAGGATTAGTTGGGAAAGGGACGGGAAGAGCAGAGGAGCTTGAGCAGGAGGTGGAGGAGGCGTGTACGGGAGTGAAGAAGAAGAGAGAGGAGGCAAGAGGAAGACATAGTTGCAGAGGAGGAGCAGGAGGAGGAGGCAAGAAGAGGCCAAAGGAGGCAGAGGAGCAGGAGGCCAGAATGGCCATGACTAGGCAAGAGGAAGAGGAGGAGGAGATGAAGGGAAGAGGATGGAAGAGAAGGCAAGAGGAGGCAGAGGAAAGAGGAGGCAAGAGGAGGCGGCAGCGATGGGAGGCAGAAGCAGGAAGAGGCAAGAGGCAAGAGGAGGAGGAGGAGGAGGAAGAGGCCGAAGGAGAAGGAGGCGGCAAGAGGTGAGAAGAGGAAGAGGAGAAGGAGGAAGAAAAAAGGAGGTAAGTGGCAGAGGGGTGACAAGTAAACAAGAGGAGGCAGAGGAAGAGGAGGCAGCAGGAGGCAAGAGCAGAAGAGTGGAGCAAGTGGAGGAGAAGGCAGCCAGCAAAGGTCAGAGGAGGCCCGAGAGGGAGGAAGATGCTTTTGCCTTTTGCCACTTGTTGCCTGCTGTTGCCTCCAGTCTCCTCCTCCCTCATCAGGCTGTTTGCTCTTTCAGCCCTTGACTGCACCTCCTCCTCCTGCTCCTCCTCTTCCTACCGCTTTTGGAGTTAGAACCTCTTTCGTCCTGGTGCGTCTTAGGGCATCCTGTGTCCTCTTATTCTTTTTCTTCTTCTTGCCTCCATTTGCCTCCTCCTCCTCTGCTTCCTCCACTAGCCTGCTGTGTCCTCCCAGGGCCTCCTCTTTTTCTTCAGATGATTGCCTCCTCTGGCCTCCTCGGGCCTAATCTTGCCTCCTCCTCCTTCTTTTCCTGATGCCTCCTTTTGCCTCCTGCTGCTTGACTTTGGGTGACCTGCTGTGGCCTCCTCTGGCCTCCTCTTTTTCTTCTGCCTCTTGCCTCTTCTTACCTCCTTCTCCTGCTTCTGCTTGGACACTTCTTCTGGCCTCTTGCTTCACTCTCTTGCCTCCTCCTCCTGTTGTCTCATCTGCCCTTTCCCTTCTCTTCCTCCGCAGCCTCCTCTAGCCTCCTCTTCCCTTCTGCCTGCTCCTCTGGCCTACTTGTGCTCTTCCTCTTGCCTCTTGTGGCCTCCTCCAGCATCCTCTTGCCTCCTCCTCTTTTGCTTTCTCTTGCCTCCAGTTGCCTCCTGCTGCTTGGTCTCTCTCCACCTTTTTCTCAATTTCTTGCCTCCTTTTGCTGCCGCCTTCTCCTCCTCCTCTGCCTCCTCCTCTGCCTCCTGGGGACTCCTTTGGCCTCCTCCTAGGCCTGTTGCGCTTATCTCCATTTGTCTCCTCCTCCTCCTTTGCCTCCTGTGTCCTGCTCTGGCCTTCTCTTGCCTTCACATCTCCCCCTCTCTCTGGCCTCCTCTTGCCTCATCCACTTCCTCTAGCCTACTCGCCCGACTCTTGCCTACTCTGCCCTCATGCTCCCTCTTCCTCCTCCTCCTTCTCTTGCCGCCTCTGCCCTCCTCTCCCCCCTGTCTTTTTGCTCCACCTTGTAGGCCTCCTCTCCTACAGTCTTGCCTTCTGCCGCCCCCTCTCTCCTCCACTTGCTCATCCTCCAGCTAGCTTGTCTGCCTTCTTTCTCCTCCTCCTCCTCCTCCTCCTCTTTTGGCTGCCTGCTCTTGACCCTTCTTGTGTCCTCCTCCTCCTTCCCCTCTTCCTCTTTCCTCCTCTTGCCTCTTGTTACTACATCTTTCTTCCTCTTGACTCCTCCTCCTCCTTGTATTCCCTTGTCCTCCAGGAGACAACAGAGGCAAGAGGACTAGGAGGCAACAGCAGGCAATGAAATGCAACAGAAGGCAGGAGGAGGAGGAGGAGAGTATGATGATGAGGAGGCGGAGGAGGAGGCGGCGTCTGGCGCCATTGGAGGCAAGAAGAGGCAAGATGAGGAGCAGGAAGATGTGGAGGTAACAGAAGGATTAGTTGGGAAAGGGACGGGAAGAGCAGAGGAGCTTGAGCAGGAGGTGGAGGAGGCGTGTACGGGAGTGAAGAAGAAGAGAGAGGAGGCAAGAGGAAGACATAGTTGCAGAGGAGGAGCAGGAGGAGGAGGCAAGAAGAGGCCAAAGGAGGCAGAGGAGCAGGAGGCCAGAATGGCCATGACTAGGCAAGAGGAAGAGGAGGAGGAGATGAAGGGAAGAGGATGGAAGAGAAGGCAAGAGGAGGCAGAGGAAAGAGGATGAGGAAGCAGCAGGAGGCAAGCGAAGGAGGAGAGAAGAGGAGGCAAGAGGAGGAGGCAGCGATGGGAGGCAGAAGGAGGAAGAGGCAAGAGGCAAGAGGCAAGAGGAGGAGGAGCAGGAGGAGGAAGTGGCCGAAGGAGAAGGAGGCGGCAAGAGGTGAGAAGAGGAAGAGGAGAAGGAGGAAGAAAGAAGGAGGTAAGTGGCAGAGGGGTGACAAGTAAACAAGAGGAGGCAGAGGAAGAGGAGAAGGAAAGACGAGGCAGCAGGAGGCAAGAGCAGAAGAGTGGAGCAAGTGGAGGAGGAGGCGGCCAGCAAAGGTCAGAGGAGGCCCGAGAGGGAGGAAGATGCTTTTGCCTTTTGCCACTTGTTGCCTGCTGTTGCCTCCAGTCTCCTCCTCCCTCGTCAGGTTGTTTCCTATTTCTCCCCTTGATTACATCGCCTCCTCTCTTCCAGCTCCTCCTCCTGTGGCCCTCTCCATCTCCTCCTTAGTAGGCTTACTACTGCCTCCTCCTCCTCTGGTTTTTTCCCATTGCCTCCTGTTTCCTCCTGTAGCTTTTGCCTCATTTTGTCTCCCTCGAGATCCTGGGTGCTCCTAATCTTTTTGTTTGTACAGTTCCGGGTTCCTCCTTCTGCATCTTGCTTTGTGCTCCTTTTTCTCAGCTTTTCGTTCTATTACCCACTGTTACCTCCTGTGATTTTCTCATCCTCCTCTCTCCTCCCATGGCATCCTGTTGTCTCATCCTATTTTCCTTCCTTTTAACCTCCTCTAGCCTCCTGCTTCTTTACCCCTTGTGTCCTCCCGACTCATCATCTTGCATTCTCTTTTTTCTCCTCCAATGTCCTCATCGTCCTTCTTCTCTTCTTGCCTCCTATTACATCTTTTTATCTCCTGCCCCTCTTCCTCCTACTGCTCCTCTTGCCACTTCTTGCCTCCTCTTCTTTCTCTCCCTCTAGTGCCTTTGCTTTCCACCTGTTTCATCCTCCTCATCTGCCTGTTACCTCCTGCTTTTCCTCTTGCCTTCCTCTTTCTCTCCACCTTGTATGACTTTACTTGCTTCCTTTTGCCTTCTCAAGCTCACGTTGTCCCCCACCCTTCTCCCAGCCCTTTCCAAGGAACAGGGAGCATGCAAACCATGATCCCGTAGACCTGGAGGGTGAAAGCAGAGGGTGGCTGCTGCCTTCTCACCAGGGATAATCACTGTGCAGAACACAAGCTCCTGCAGCCGTAACAGTGAGGGTCCCCCAGTGCATCCCTGCTGCCTCCTGACCCCGCTCCCAGCTGCGGAGCAGCTCCCAAGGGCAGTGGTGGGAGTCGCTGAGGAGTGCCCAGCAGTGCTCAGGCCTCACTGGCGAGTGCCGGCACTGCTGTGGTACCACAGGGGACACCTCCCTGTGATGCGCTGCATCCCCTTGTGACATCAGCCCATGTCATTTGGAGGTCCATTATGACAGCAGCAGGGAGATGGCACAGCTGGGAAGACAGGTGACAGCCACCCCCTCTCTTCTCAGCCCTTTTCCAAAAATTGCATCTGTCCCCGCACCAACATGTCTCTGCTACTGAGAGCCTGTCCGGGCAGGCGGGGTTTTGGGGTTGGCTGTGGTCGGGCTGTTTTCCAGAGATGGGATTGAAGGCCTGTGGGATAAAACAGCCCCTCCCCTGTTACCAAACACTCTCTGCTCTGCGTCACTCTCCTGGTAGGAGGAGCACATGCTTCACTGTACTGGTTTTGGCTGGGATGGCATTACTTTTCTTCAAAGCAGCCCATATGCTGTGCTTTGCGTTTGTGATCAAATCGGTCCTCACAAAACGCGGCTGTTTCAGCTCTTGCTGAACAGTGCTTGGAGAGTGTCAAGGGCTTCTTTGTTCCTCGCTCTGACCCACCAGTGAGTAGGCCAAGAAGGGCAAGAAGCTGCGAGGGGACATAGCTGGGACAGCTGACCCCAACAGACCAAAGGACTATTCCATACCATATGTTGTCATGCTCCGCAGCAAAAGCTGGGGAAGAAGGATTGAGGGGTGGGGAGGGGTATGTTCGAGGCTATGACATTTGTCTTCCCAGCTAATTCCCTCAGAGTCACCTCACCAACTCTTGAGTTGACATAAAGACAGTTTAATATGAAGAAAAATAGGAAAAAAACCAAAACAAAATGGGAGAAAAGCAAACCCAAGAAAAGTTCGTGATGCAAAAACCCCCCAACTGCTCAGCACCAACTGATTGATTCTCAGCCAGGACCTGAGAAACCGCAGCCCCCTGCAAATACCCCCTCCCCCATTTAATTTCTGAGCACAACATCAGATGGTATGGAATATGCCTTTGGTCAGCTGGGGTCAGCGGTCCCAGCTGTGTCCCCTCCTGACGTCTTCTGCACCCCCAGCCTGCTCACCGCAGGGCACTATGAGAAGCAGAGAAGGCCTCGATGCTATGTGAGAACTGTTCAGCAAGAAGTAAAACATCCCTGTGTTATCAACACTGTTGGAATAACAAATCCAAAACATCGCACCAGATGAGCTCCCAGGAGGAAAATTAACTCTGTCCCAGCTAAAACCAGCACACAGGCACCATTCTAATTAAGGGCACACACTCATTCAAGTGCAGATACAGGCATAACATATGTACAAGCATAGATACAATCAGAGTCACAGACACCATCATGCTCACAACTGCAGATACAAGTACACTCCCAGGCACAAGCACACACACTCCATTACACCTACAGCTCCAGCTCGTGATACCAGTACGGCTAGAGGTGCCATTAAACTTTGCAGATGCCATTGCAGGTGGAGGAAACATTTAGGATGCCATTGCAGATGCAGATACCGTTGCAGATACTCGTGCAGATAGCATGGCAGATGCAGATATCAATGCAGATCCCATAGCAGGTGGAGACGCCTGCAGATGCAGAGACGACGGCAGATGCAGAGACAATTGCAGATGCAAATACCATTGCAGAGGGAAATGCATCACAAATGCCATCACAGCTATCTACATCATTACAGGCACAGGCACCCATTAAATATGCTGATACAATTTGAGATATCGGCACAAAATACAAACAGTTGGAGATACCATTATAGACCCTGATACCAGTACCGAGACCACGATACCAGTACCGACAGGCACACCAATACTGACACCATTAGTAGTACAGAGACCATTAGAGATACCCTTTCAGCTAGCGAAAGAATGACTCATGCGGGTACAGAAACCAAATACACAGACACCTACAGAAACCACTGCAAGTCCATGTGCATTGAGAGAGATACCATTGCCTACAAAGGTATGTCGCATTGTGGTGGGTTGACCCTGGCTGGGGGCCAGGTGCCCACCAGAGCCGCTCTATCATGTCCCTTGTTCACCAGACAGGGGAGAAAAAGTATAACAAAAAGCTTCTGGGTCGAGATAAGGACAGGGAGAGATCACTCACTAATTGTCATCACGAGCAAAACAGACTGAACTTAGAGAGGAAATTCATCTAATTTATTACTAAGCAAAACAGAGGAGAGGAATGAGAAATAAAATCAAATCTTAAAACACCTGCCCCCCACCCCTCCCATCTTCCCGGGCTCAACTTCACTCCTGGCTTCAACCTCTGCCCCCCCTCAGCAGCACAGGGGGACGGGGAATGGGGGTTACGGTCAGTTCATCACACGTTGTTTCTGCTGCTTCTTCCTCCTCAGGGGGAGGACTCCTCTCATCGTTCCCCTGCTCCAGCATGGAGGAGTCCCTCTCACGGGAGACAGTCCTTCACCAACTGCTCCAACGTGAGTCTCTCCCACGGGGTGCAGACCTTCAGGAGCAGACTGCTCCAGCGTGGGTCCCCCACGGGGTCACAAGTCCTGCCAGCAAACCTGCTCTGGCGTGGGCTCCTCTCTCCACGGGTCCACAGGTCCTGCCAGGAACTTGCTCCAGCGTGGGCTTCCCACAGGCCACAGCCTCCTTCAGGTGCCTCCACCTGCTCTGGTGTGGGGTCCTCCACGGGCTGCAGGTGGACTCTCTACACCCCCTCATCCTTCCTCCATGGGCTGCAGGGGGACAGCCTGCTTCACCATGGTCTTCACCACGGGCTGCAGGGGGATCTCTGCTCTGGTGCCTGGAGCACCTCCTGCCCCTCCTTCTGCACTGACCTGGGTGTCTGCAGAGTTTCTTACATCTTCTCTCTCCTCTTTCCGGCTGCAAAAGCTCCCTTTCTAACTGTTTTTTTTTCCTTTTTAAATATGTTATCACAGAGGTGCTGATGGGCTTGGCCTTGGCCTCAGGGCATTAAAGGGCCCTCCTAGGGTGAGGGATTGTTGCCGTAGCATTCTTTCAGCCTCCTGCAAGGCTAGACTGACCACAAAGAGGCCTTTCTCCCAGACCCAGTATCGCTTTTCTGCAGCTTTGAAGCTGCCTGAGTGAAACCCTCCGTTGCACGCTGCCACACGTGTAGAGATGCCCCAGGAAGGGCAAAACCCCGTTCCACCTGGAGCGGATCTGTGGGGTGTGCTGGGCCCAAAGCTTGCTATGCCCCTGCTTCAAAACCCAGTAATTTTGGGGCTTCCTCATGAAGAGGGGTCCAATCCCAGGAAGCTCTTTTGCACGTTAGATCGTACAGGGGACGAGCTGTGGCAGAGAAATCTGGACTGTGCTTCCTCCAGAATCCCAGCAAGCCTAGGGTATGTTGCAGCTCCTTTTTGTTTTCTGGGCTTTCTCTCTGTTGTAAGGTGGCCAAGGTTTTGCTGGAATACACACGGCTCCTCCTTTCCACCAGCTGCCTAAGAACTTCACCTCAGCGGAGGGAAGTTGTACCTTTTCTGCCTGAACCTGAAGTTCTCAACTTTCCAGGTGAGTAATTATTTTCCTTTTGGGTTTGTCCCACTGCAGTGGCATGGGACCCCCCACCGATATATCATCAATGTATTGGTACGTTTTAACTCCTGAATCAAAAAAAATTCACTCCATAGCCAATGTGACTATTAAGCAGGTATCCTTTATTGCAGTGCTGGGAGTCACACGGGGATATTTCCACGAGTGTGTGTCTCGACGAGGCACAAATTGTACGTGATTTATATTACAAAAGAGTTACATATTCATCAGGTTTCTGATAAATGTAATACATATTCATTATTATTCCGGGAACTCCTGAATATATGCTAATGTCCTGACACGCCTGCGCAGTTTCTTTCTCAGGTGGTCGTCAGGGGTCGTCCTCCTCAAATCTTCCTCTTTCTCCTCATCTTCAGCGTACACAGTTGGGTGACCTCTTCTTCGTGATCTCCGTTTTGCAAGCTCAGCAACCTCGTTATCCGTCCTGCCCAGATGGTCCCAGGCTTGTTGGCATATTGGGCCCCCTTTATCAGGTTGCCTCAAACTTTGTGTCTTTTTTCTAGTTCCTACCCAAGGACTGTCCCCTAATTTACGGCTTCTCTTATCCTGTTTCTACATTCCAACTCTTTTACTAATTGTTTTCTTTCGTACTGGAGCATGAGACAGGCGAAGCCTGAGTTTGTGGGGCCTGACTCAAGTGTTGCCAAGTTATACGTTGTGTTTTAAAATTGTTCTAGGCTAATTAGTTTCCCTTACTCATTCCTTTTTGAAAATCAGAGGCTGTGTTTCCATTGCCGTGGAGTAAAAAAGTCACACGAGTGCCTTGGTACCAAGAAGCCACCTCAGCATAGTCGTGGGGTTCTCCTCTGCATGATTTCACCTGCTTCCTAGTAGACACGGTGCTGCCCAAGCTCTGGGGTTTCCAGTGCTCAACCCAGCCTGACCTGAGCCACATCAGGAGTTTCTACCCTGTGCAGCAAGAATTTCAGAAACTTAGGACAAAGTGTTCTGTCCCTGCCGTTCTGCTCACACATACCTAGGTGTAAGAGAGATTTGTAATTGGCAAGGAAAGAGTTCCTTGTTGATTTGAGAAATCTCCAAGTGACCCACAGAGAACCCAGTCATCTGGAGGGTACGTCCCTACTGAGCACGTGGCCCGTGGACTGAGCTGCGAGATAGGGAAGCTCCTGATGTCGGCTTCATAGCAAGCCTCTTCCATCTGGTTTTGCTCCAGGTGGCTGCTTGGTTGCCATTTGTTTTCAAAAGACACTAGCACTGGGAATTCAGCTTGGGGGCTTGGAGAGGGAGAGAAGAAGCAAGCATGTCTTTCCCAAGGGCAACTGCTTGGTGCTGGGAAGGACGCCCCTCTGTAGCAGCGTCAGCGTAGCTTACGGGTGATGCAAAGCTGAGAGGATCTCCCAAGTCAGTGCTGCAGGAACGTGGCAGTTTGAGGACCGACCGTGTTACAGCTCTTCTTTTGCATATCACTGTTGCTCAGGCAGGGTGAGAGCTTTGGTTTCCATTCCTGTTATCTCCAGGAGGAGACGGCCATGGGAACCACCGCTGCTTATGCAGTTCCGTGCAAAACAAGTCTGTGGCGTGAGAAGAAAGATTTGGAAGACTTTTTTACTGCCTTCCAAATGATTTTGCACACTCAAGTAAAAGAAAATCATCTCAGTTACTGAGACTGAATTAACTTTTTATTTTCCCTCTCCTTCAGGCCCATCCGAGGAAAATGGAGGAACAAATTGTATAGGGGACATTTGGGAGCTGAGGGGGTGTAGATGTGAGATTTCAAGTAGTTTGTGCGTGGCAATAGTGAGAGAGACTGTATTGTTCCATTGCATTTAGAGCTAACTGCCTGCTGCTGATCCTCCCTCAGCTCTCCCAGACGCACATCAGTCTGTACAGCCTTAGCACATATGTCGGAGAAAGAACAGAAAGTGCACAAAATTAGCCGAATGAACTTTTTTTAACACCTTAATTGTATGTCCTGGTTTTAGCTGAGAGGGTTGATTTTCTTCATAGTAGCTAGTGTGAGGATATGTTTTGGATTTGTGCTGGAGACAGTGTTGATAATATAGAGATGTTTTTGTTCTATGGACTTATTGTTGAGCAGTGTTTACACAGGGCCAAGGCCTTTTCTGCTTCTTGCACTGCCCTGCCAGCGGGATGGCTGGGAGTGCGCAAGAAGTTGGGAGGAGACAGACAGGACAGGTGACCCAAACTGACCAAAGGGATATTCCATACCATATGACGTCATGCTCAGTTTATAAGGAGCTTGGGGGGAAGAGAAGGGGGGGTGGCGGCATTCGGGGTGATGGCGTTTGTCTTCCCAAGTAACCGTTACACGTGACAGGGCCCTGCTTCCCTGGAGATGGCTGAACACCTGCCTGCCCATGGGGAGTGGTGAATGAATTCCTTGCTTTGCTTTGCTTGTGCGCGCGGCTTTTGCTTTACCTATTAAAATGTCTTTATCTCAACCTACGAGTTTTCTCACTTTAACTTTTCCAATTCTCTCCCCCATCCCGATGAGGGGGGAGCGAGTGAGCGGCTGCGTGGTGCTTAGCTGCCGGCTGAGGTAAAACCACGACATTGTATAATATTGCACTGCAGCCTTAAAATCAGGGTTAGCGAGAACGTTTCATTCTCCAGCCGCAAGCTTTAAGCAAATACTGATAAGTGATATAAATGAGCAATATCAGGGCAGCAAGTAAGGTCTTTTAAATCTTTTAAATTGTTGTGGGGATTTTTTCTTTTAATTACTTTAAGACTTGAGTTACAGTAAGGCAGTTTCTCATCTGCTCTGCCAGTCAGCACAGTACGCTTATCTGAACATCCCACTATTAGCCCAACTGAGTTACATGAATGTCACATTTGCAGTTGGAGCTTCCATTTCATTGGACTGTTTTACTGTTTTACAGCATAGCTCTGCTCTGAAAATGTTAGAGACTATAGCTAAACACTGAGAGAAGCTAATGGATGCTGTGTGCTTTTTTCCAAATTAAAGAGCATGGACAAGTTCAGAAATTTTTGATAGAGATAATATGAAGATGAATTAGGAACATAAATGAATTCAGGTGGAATTTCTCTGTATCTGCTAAAATGCTGCCTTTCTTCTTCCCCTTGAGGTATAGTCCATTTAGTGGAAGACTGTTCTCTAAGTACTGGAGACCTTGAGCGTGAACGCTATCTTCTGGATGGGGGTGCCCTTGCCCTTGAACGGTGATAACCATCTGACCTTGACCTGCAACGATTGTTACGACTCTTCCCTTCACCTCTTCTTGGATACGGTGGCGATCGCGAGTGGGAACGAGAGTGGGAACGACTAAATGAGTGAGAGCAGGAGGCAGTGTGGGAGAAGCACTGCAGGGAGACTTGGACCTTAAAGAAACCCAAACAAACCGACGAAAACAATAGAGGAAGTTAATTCAAACCAGTCACTGGGATGGGAAAGAAGGCCTAAATCTTGGGGGACCTCAAGTCTGGTGGCCTCCTGGAGAAGAAACAATTACCGTGAGAGATTTGGTGCTTCTAGAGAGCAGTGCCTGCCTGGAGTTTGGTCATCAAAAACCTTTGCAGAAAGGTATGTTCTGAAGGAGCAGCAAAAGAGCTTGCTAGTGACTCCCACAAAAGGAACTCACTTGGGGGGAAAGACTGCTGCCCCTGCCCAGTTTTGGTTGGGAGGTGTCTGCAGGAATTGTGGGCTGGCTGGTGTCAGGTGTTTCAAAGGTGCTATGCGGCCACAGCACCACTTTGCATGGCAGAAGGTGACGTGGTTACTTTTGGTAGACTGATGATAGGGGTGAGACAGACCAGCTGTTGGATGCATATTTGGCCTTTCCCAGGTCTAGAGCAGCAGCAGCAGCAGCAGCAGCAAGCTGTAAGGCATGACAGCTTGGGAACGACTGCTCTGAGTTCTGCGTCAGGTTTTGCCACCAGGAGCATCTCATGACACTTGTCTCACCCCTGCCTCAGCATCCAGGGCCACCTTGGCCCCAAGTGTCACTGAATGGACAGGCAGCCTTGTGCCAGGTACCGGTGCAAGGCTGGGAAGTGGCAGTAACTCCTGCCCCTAGTCCTGCCCCAAATTCAGCCTCATGGCTATTCCCTGTCTCTCGCAGGTCCTTTGCAATCTACAGCACGTGGGCAAGCAGCCTGAAGCACAACGCCCGATGCACAAAGCCTGGCTGTCTTCCTGCCGCCACTGGAGTCCCTTCCTGCGAGTGAGCTGCTCGCCCTCTTCTTTCTGTGCTCTGGATCTGCCACGAACTGAAGGGCCACTGGGGCTGGGGGGTCGACAGCCCTGATTTACCATTCCAGAGGTAAGGAGAGAAAGTGACCGTCCGAGGGTTTCATGGGGATGGGATAGCAGAGCTAAAGATACAAACAGGTTTCCTCTGATTTCCAATATAACCTACAAGTAATCCACAGAACATAAGATCATCCTTTCAGCTCTGGCTAATAAGAAAGCCTTGTCACCTCTTGATCATCTGCTGCCATTTTTTTCCCCCTTTTCTCCTGGCAAAACTTGTCAAATTCACTTTCCTCTAAACTGTTCGTGGTTTTGGTCAATCTGCTTGCTCTGAGGAATCTATTTCATGGACAAACTCTAACCAGTTCTGCTCAGCATGAAACTCGGGAGTCAAGAGCGCAGTCTGGGAACTGGTGACAGCCCACTGACTTCAGTGCTAGAAAACTTTTCTGGGACTTCACGCTTTTCATATGCAACAGTGTGGTGGATTGACCCTGGCTGGGGGCCAGGTGCCCACCAGAGCCGATCTACCACTCCCCTCGTTCACCAAACAGGGGAGAAAAAGTATAACAAAAAGCTTCTGGGTCGAGATAAGGACAGGGAGAGATCACTCACTAGTTATCGTCACGAGCAAAACAGACTGAACTTAGAGAGGAAATTCATGTAACTTATTACTAAGCGAAACAGAGTAGAGGAATGAGAAATAAAATCAAATCTGAAAACACCTGCCCCCACCCCTCCCATCTTCCCGGGCTCAACTTCACTCCCAGCTTCAACCTCCGCCCCCCCTCAGCAGCACAGGGGGACGGGGAATGGGGGTTACGGTCAGTTCATCACACGTTGTTTATGCCGCTTCTTCCTCCTCAGGGGGAGGACTCCTCTCATCGTTCCCCTGCTCCAGCATGGAGGAGTCCCTCTCACAGGAGACAGTCCTTCACCAACTGCTCCAACGTGAGTCTCTCCCACGGGGTGCAGACCTTCAGGAGCAGACTGCTCCAGCGTGGGTCCCCCACGGGGTCACAAGTCCTGCCAGCAAACCTGCTCTGGCGTGGGCTCCTCTCTCCACGGGTCCACAGGTCCTGCCAGGAGCTTGCTCCAGTGTGGGCTTCCCACGGTCCACAGCCTCCTTCAGGTGCCTCCCCCTGCTCCGGCATGGGGTCCTCCACGGGCTGCAGGTGGACTCTCTACACCCCCTCATCCTTCCTCCATGGGCTGCAGGGGGACAGCCTGCTTCACCATGGTGTCTGCAGAGTTTCTTACATCTTCTCAGTCCTCTTTCCGGCTGCAAAAGCTCCCTCTCTAACTGTTTTTTTTCCCTTTTTAAATATGTTATCATGGAGGCATTGATGGGCTTGGCCTTGGCCAGCGGTGGGTCCGTCTTGGAGCCGGTTGGCATTGGCTCTATCAGACACAGGGGAAGCTTCTAGCAGCTTCTCACAGAAGCCACCCCTGTAGACCACCCCCTCCCGGCTACCAAAACCTTCCCATGCAAACCCAACACAAGGGTGCTGGAAGAACTGTGCCCGGCACACTTTGCCCACCTTCCTCTTCACTCTCCCCCTGGATCTTAATGCAGAAGGAGCTTTTGGAAACCAAAATTATCCTGCTCTTCCCAGGGCACGTTCCCAAAGTGTCTTCCTGAAGATAATCCGTCCGCTAGCAGAGCCCTGGCATGGATGTTGCTATCCTGGTCCCTGCAGTAACAGGAACTGTTTGGCATGACTTGTCAGGACCTGCTTCATCCCAGACATGAGATCACAGTCTCATTTTTTATTGATAAATAAATACATTTCTTCCAGGGCTGGAGCCATGATGGAAGCATAACTGAAGGCTTCCTGAGTCTGCCGGCAGCCGGAGACCTCCTTGGTGCTGGGCAGGGGGAGAAGGTGCTGCAGGAGAGGATGGAATGTGTTGTCAGGCCAGACCTCCAGACCTGTCTGGAGGTGTTTGAGATCTTGGGCTCTTCCTCCAGCGCTGGTCTACTTGGGACAGGAACGGGCAGCGGTGCCGCACTGCCAGGCACTGGGACTGTGGTCCCTGCGTGTCCCTTTGCAGTGCCCAGTGCCTGATCAAGGGGTGAGAAAGGGCATTAGAGAAGACTTTAAAGTGTGGGGGATTTTTTTTTAATATGAAGGCACCACTAAGGAAAGCTATATCTTTTTTTTTCTCCAAAGAAAAAAAAAGGAGAGACTAAATGGGAGCACATCAACACATGCAAACCACGGCCTAGGGCACTGTGCACAAACATCAGCAGGCGTGCCAGGCAAGATGTAAATGAAATGTGGGCCCTGGTTTGCACAGAAAAAAACCACAGGGCAGAGAAAAGGGGGAGGGGGGAAGAAAAAGAGATACTGGGAAAAGAAAGTGCTACAGAAAAGTCAGGAGACCAGAAGGAAAAAACCAGGAACCAGTACAGTAACAGGGAAAAAAACCCCAAAGCAACAAAAAGCCCAACAGACTAAGAGAAAGCAAGAGGAAGAGAAGCCATTGCAAAGGATTATTGTTCTCGCCTGTTTTTTTCTTTCTCCATTACCTGAACCTGTCCCCAGGTGACTACAGGATTTCATTAAGTCACTGTGTGACCCCCTAGAAGAGTTTTATGGCCCAGGACAGACCCCAGTGGCCATGATGACCCAAAGTCACTGGCCCACTCGCCAACAGATCTGCCGAAGCCCTGCCAGCACAGGGGACCCTGTGTCCACTGCGCTGAGCCCTCCAGGCTGCAGAGCGAGAGCCATCAGGGCTTCAGATGTTGCAGGGTCCTGGATGGGGTTTCCATTCCTCCCCTGGAAGGTGCTGCCCCTTCAGAGCAGAACAGGGTACAGGAGCATCCCTTAAAGCCCAGTTAAACTGCTGTCAGGAGCCCCTGGCTGATTTTGCAATGCAGGGGGCACTCGCACGTCCCCTTCCATGGGTCGAGTGGAGCCCGGACACAGTTACCAAAGTACCAAAGAAGAGAGAGGGAAAGCATTTTCACTGTTACTTTCATTTAGTTTTTTTTTTTTTTTTTACTTGCTCAACCTTGAAAAGAACGAACGAGACAGCTAGAAGGGGCCTTAATGCTGAAGGCCAGCACTCCTTCCTGGCAGGCCTGTGGTGGTCTGCCTCTCCAGAGGAGCGGCTGTCTCTTACGTCTTTGCTTGACACACTGCTGTTCTTCGTGTGCCACCGAGGAGCGTCTGGCTTCCTCTGCAGCCTCCCGTCGGGCAGCCTTCTCGTCTCCAGGCCGAAGAGACCCCGTCTCCAGGCCCCAGGGACCTCGGTGGCCCGCTGAGGGACTTCTCCTGGCGCAGCGGCTGAAGCTGTGACGCCATGTTGTCTTGTCCCCTTTTCTCGGGGCTCAGTGCAGAAGAGATGACACCCCTTCAGAAGGGGTGAGGGGTAGGGCAGAGGACGGGGGACGGGAAGGAAGCCTGCAGGCCGGCCAGGCGCGGAGGGTCAGCCTCCCGGCTAGCGCCGAGCGCGGAGGCAGGGCCGGCGGTAGGGCACTGGCCGGATGACCCTACGGCACCGCATCGATGGTGGTGTGGAGGGGAGCCCTGGCACGATGTTGTGGTGCCAGGGGAGCCATCCTGGAGGTGGATCCACCTCCATCGGCTCCTCCTCGTCTTCAGGTGGATCCACCTCCATTGGCTCTGCACCATCAGCTACGTGGAAGAGGACCGCGTAGCTGATGGTGCCTCCCCTCTGACGCAGCCTCTTCCTCCGCGCCTCCTGCAGCTCCTCCTGTGGGCGCCCACACAGAGGTGAGTGCCCGCTCGCTTCGCCTCTTCGTGCCTTCATTCTTCCAACCACTGGAGAATTCGAGGACTCGAAAGCTCAGCGAATGTGGGACAAGTGCTGGGGGGCCAGTATTTATAGGGTCCGGAACAGAATGTGGTGAGGTAGCTTGTGACATCAGGAGGCCACTGTGATGGCTATGCAAATCTGCTGCCATTTTTCATTTTCCTCTAAACTGTTCGTGGTTTTGGTCAATCTGCTTGCTCTGAGGAATCTATTTCATGGACAAACTCTAACCAGTTCTGCTCAGCATGAAACTCGGGAGTCAAGAGCACAGCCTGGAAACTGGTGACAACCCACTGATTTCAGTGCTAGAAAACTATTTTCTTGGACTTCATGCTTTTCATATGCAGCAGTAAAGTAAGAAAGTATAAATTCCTGAGGTGGCCGTAGCATTGTTGTTGCTCAAGCATGTATTGCACATGGTAATGCACCTACCTTGGATTTTGGTTGTTCAGATGAGGCGCCTCCAGCCTTTCTCTTTCTCCTTGGCACAGCTGAATTTCTCCTGTCAAAAGGAACAGGGCTGTATTGAGGGAGGAGGTTGAATTTCTTCTCAGATTTTTCTTCCAACTGTGCTAAGCTAAAGGGCAGGCAAAACCAACCAAATTAAATGTAACTCCATTTCTGTAGAAAAAAATATCTTGTTTAGGAGAATGTGTGCATATATACATTCCTGTCTACATAATGTAGAGAGAGCGGGAAAGAGAGAAGCGCGCACACACGGTAAACATCATACTGTTAACCCAAGTTTGGGAGGAGAATGTACACTCCAGCTTCTGCATTTGTAACTCAGTACAAATTGATTAGTTGCGTATATTAAAATTAGAAAAAATACAGACATGGTTTTCACGCTGGGGACATTTAGCTCTGTTTGCTGCACAGATTGGTACAGGAGCTGTGTCTGCTGTGTGAGGGGAAGGAAAACAAGACCATAAAGAAACCAACCAATAACATGGTTTGTAAAACCTCACGTGAAAGTCCTAACATTGGAATGGAAACAATAACAATTCAAAGCAGAGGAATCCGAGTGTCCCAGAACAGTAGCTTGTTTCCCACTTCTCTTACCCAGCAGAGAGATGCATCAGCCCCAGTGCGTGAGGATTTACAACCGGTGACTCAGACTGCAGCGTGGGGCTCTGCAGGGCTACAGCCCCCTCTCCCTCCGGTGCTGCTTTGCCAGCACCCGTTTCTCCTGACTTTTGTGGTACCCACCCCACGGATAGATTTTCACTGGGCTTTTTGTCCTGCCGGCTCCATCTGTTTCTCAGCCCCAGCTCTGTCTGCTTGGGAAGGGCGACGTGAGGCTGTGCCCCCTTTCCCACTGCTGGCACTCTTCCTCCAGGTGCCACCGCTCTGCCAGGACCGGTCATCTCCGGTGACACATGCCACCCTGTTTGTGCTGTAGCCAGGACTGCCTCTGGTCTGCTCCCGTTTACAGCAGTATCGCTTCGGAGTAAGACCGTCCATGCCAGTGCTGTGCTTTGGGGGAGCTGCATTCAAGCCCTGACAAGGAAGAAGAAAAATCAGAGGTGGCATTCCAGATTTTTCAGTTTCAATGGGAAAAGACTCCCAAGGCAGGTTCCCTCCAATCCGTGGGCCAGTCTCGATGCACCAGGTGTTTTGGAGAGGATAGCACTGTTCTGGTGTCAGATTATGTTCTTCTGTCCTGACACCCACCAAGGCTTTGTTTTAAGATATTTAGGAACTGGATGACATTTCTGTGAACCCTGCAACCACCTGCAGGCTTTGAAACCTGCCAGTTGCATGGTCTTGGGGTGCAAGTCGGAGGGGTTGTTCAGTTTGCGCGCTGCCGTGCCCGCTCCAGCAGTGGCACGGCTGATGGTGTGCCCCAGCTGAGGATGCCTCTGCAGATACACCTCATTTTGCAGAGCCAAGAATAGGAACCCTGACAAGCATCAGCATTTCCAAACCTGAATCTAAAGTTAGTGCCAGGTGAGAGGTGGGTGACAGGGTCTCAGCTTGGGCTGAGCCCATGCAGAGGAGCTGCTGCAAGGAAAGAGTCCCTTTTCCTCGATGACAAGTGGCTTGAAGGGTTTGCGTTCTCCGCTCCACAATAACTTGTAGTAAGCAGGGTGCGATCTGCTAAACCTTATTGTGATTGGTTGTTTTTCCTGGTGGAAAAAGAGTTTACAATGGGTAGAGATCATTATGAAAGGAGGACCACAGCCTTTCACACGTGCTGGTCCTCCAGGTACATGCAAAGAGAGGTCTGTGTGGATACCAGAGCTCCTGCGAAGGAGCTCAAATACCCAACCAGCATGTTTCCAGCCAGCTGAGACCTCTGGCCACCGGTGGCCTGGGAGAGGGAGGGAGGGAGAAGTGAGTTTTCTTACCAGCTGGGGAAAAAAGGCAGTGAAGCCTATGGATGGAGACGGACTGCAGGGTCAGATGCCAAAGCAGCCTTCCTAGGGCTGCTGGTCAGACCCCTGACAAGCCCCGGTACCCTGGGAGGCAGCAGCCAGCCCTGCAGCCTGCTAGCGAAACACTTCAGCTCCAACACGGCTCCTCCTTCTGTGCTTTTCAACAGCCCTGCAGCCCCCCAGCCCCAGCCCGCTGCGCTGGTGGGCCGGGGAGCTGGAGGATTTTCCCAGCGCTCTGATCTAACAGCACCAGTGGGACTGTTTCCAGCACGCTGCCACTGGAGGGCTTATCGGCCTCCCTCCCTATCTCCCACCACCCCGGCCTGATAAACCAGGGGCTGGTGGCAGCCGGGGGAAGCGCCCAGAGCAGGGGATGGAGCTGGGGACTGGCCAAACACAAAGGTGGCAGGGCTGGCCCTGTCAATGAGGGTGTTGATACCTGTGACTATGGAAATCTTAAGATCAATTCAAGCAATTAGAGCCATTGCTCAATCCATGTAACCAAGCAAAAGGGAAACCGTTGTCACTTAGAAAACAATTAGTTGTAAGCTAAGGAGCTCTGGAACAATCTCATTTTAAAGAGCTGGGCCTTGGAAGAACAGATGTGCAAAAACAGGTAAGAGAGTTACAAGGTGATCCCAAAACCGGCCTTGAGGGATAAGGTATATGTGATACCAGGAGTGAGTCTGAAGACCCCCGAGGTGCCAACAAACATGGGGGAAAGACCTTAGCATATGCTAACGAGTTCCCAAGGAAGATCCCTGCCTGTGATAAGCACTACTGGGAAAGATACTGAATATGTCTATGAACATAGTAGAAGTACTTGCTAGTTTTGTCTTTTGGGTGTGCACCTTAGGTGGAGTTATCCCCCGTGCACCCAGCGCTGCAATAAAGAATGCCTGCTTTCTAAAACTTCCAAATAAGCCTTAGAGAGTGAATTCTTTTGCTGCTTTCCAGTAACAGTGTGGTGGAGGGGAAGCAGCAGAGCAGGCCCTTCCCACAGGGTAACAGAGAGCAAAGGGTCATACTGGGGAGCAACCAGCTTCCAGGCCTGGGGCAAAGGGAATGCCCAATGGAGAGGTGATGGGAGCATTGTGGGAGCGAGGAAATACATCCCCACAAAACTCAGAGGCACACCAGAGTGGCTCTAATATTTCTTGCAAGGTGGAAAGTAACTGCTGACACCTGCCTATCTTGGGCAGGAACAGGTTTTCCCTAAATTAGCCTAATTAGCAGGGCATAAAAAGCAGCTCACCTGGGGCTGTGTCTCTCTCTGCTTTGTGTTGGAGGGGTGGCTCTGAGCTGCAATAGCCTGGGAGCATCTGGGATGTCCTGGATGCTAAAGGTGTGTCTCCCTTACCCACTGAGCAGAAAAGTTCAAAAAGACTTGTTGGGTTTTTGTTTTTAATCTTCAGGAAAGATGCCCTGGTGTGTCCCTGTGGACACCTGAGCAGTCCCTGTGCATCCCTGGGGGTCCCTCAGCTGCTCCCTGGCTGGCCTTCAGCTGCTGTGGGTGTGGGACATACAGCTATTGCTCTCTAGTGGCTCCTGGCTGGGAAGGCTGGCTCCCCCCACCCCTGGCACTGGGGTGCTCGGGTCCTGCTTCCGGTCTCCCCCACTCCGGGACACCCGGGCCTGGCATCGTGGGTACGATTGCACTCGGCAGCAGCTTGCCCACGCCTGGAGGTGGCTCACCAACTTGGTGGCACCTTGTCCCTTCATCTCATGGGGGCTGGACTGTACCAGGAACAGCTGGTGGTGGTGTTTTGGGGTTTTTTTTGCCCAGGGTTTGGTGTGACAGACCTGGCTTGCAGCCCCTGGGCACGGCTGATGGGCACTTACACCTCGCACTGGGTTGTTTCCCAGCCTGGGAGAAAGTTTTCCCCAAGCAAGGAACCTCATGTTGGAGATTTTGGAGAATAAATGAAATAGGGAGTTTGTCTCAGAATACTCCATAGCTTTCTTGTAATGCATTTTAAAACCATTCAAGCTGAGAGGCGCGAGGCTTTGGTAAAATGCATGTACAGGAAACCCAAGAGGGAGGTAGTGAGACTGTGTGGGAGCCAGGGCCCAGCTCTGCAGCATTGCTGTGAGGCAAGAAATTGAGGAAACTAAGAGGCAAGCTGAGGGAATGGAAGGATATTTGTAAGGGGAATGGACTTTGCATAACTCCTGGGATTGAGGGAGGGTCCTCCCTGTGTGCAGGGCCTTGTGAAATGCTGGAGACTCCGCATCTATTTTGGAGGGTTGTGGTGGGTTGACCCTGGCTGGGGGCCAGGTGCCCCCCAGAGCTGCTCTATCATGTCCCTTGTTCACCAGACAGGGGAGAGAGAAAAAGTATAACAAAAAGCTTCTGGGTCGAGATAAGGACAGGGAGAGATCACTCACTAGTTATCGTCACGAGCAAAACAGACTGAACTTAGAGAGGAAATTCATCTAATGTATTACTAAGCAAAACAGAGGAGAGGAATGAGAAATAAAATCAAATCTTAAAACACTGCCCCCACCCTCCCATCTTCCCAGGCTCAACTTCACTCCTGGCTTCAACCTCTGCCCCCCCTCAGCAGCACAGGGGGACGGGGAATGGGGGTTAGGGTCAGTTCATCACACGTTGTTTCTGCTGCTTGTTCCTCCTCAGGGGGAGGACTCCTCTCATCGTTCCCCTGCTCCAGCATGGAGGAGTCCCTCTCATGGGAGACAGTCCTTCACCAACTTCTCCAAAGTGAGTCTCTCTCCCACGGGTGCAGCAGACCTTCAGGAGCAGACTGCTCCAGCGTGGGTCCCCCACACGGGGTCACAAGTCCTGCCAGCAAACCTGCTCTGGGTGGGCTCCTCTCTCCACGGGTCCACAGACCTGCCACCTGCCAGGAGCTTGCCCCAGTGTGGGCTTCCACGGGCCACAGCCTCTTCAGGTGCCTCCCCTGCTCGGCATGGGGTCCTCCATGGGCTGCAGGTGGAATCTCTACACCCCCTCATCATTCTCACAGAAGCCACCCCTGTAGCCCCCTACCCCCCCAGGCTACCAAACCTTGCCATGCAAAACCCAACACGGTTGCTAACCAACTTGTGGCTGCTAATTATGTCCATTGTATAGCCCCAACCTGAAGTGAACGATAGAATAATGCTTGTACTTGTTGCAGTGGGTGCAGGTAATATTTTATTTTCTGTCAAAACCATGTCCTTTGATTGAACTTTGTTCATTATAATCTAATTCTAATACCAAAACACACCTCCATTCTAAAAGCTACCCACCTTTGAGGTATGAGCACCCCTCATGGGCATGCTCCTTGAATTTCTCTAAGCATATAGCTTAAATCCAAGCGAGAAAACTTTCTACCCATCACAATAAGGTAACTATGTGATGCAAATGGAATTTTGTAATAGTTTTGTAACCTAAGTGTATAAAAGTATAAGGATTAAAGGCTAGGTGAGCATGTTAGGAGGAGAGATCCCCCATGCACCCAGCGCTGAATAAACAATGTTGGCTTTCTAAACTGCATTTCTGTTTGGAAAGTTGTTATTGCCCTTTGAGCGGTAACAAGGGGGGACCGGCATGAGTGAGGTGAGAGGTTCTGGGAGTGGAGAAATAAGCAGGGCTCCTAAGCTTCCTTTCATGGTTTCTTGACAGTTTGTCTCTCTTTTTTTTTTTTCCCTTTTAGAGGGCAAACACTGAGAAAAGCAACAGTCTGTGGAAACACAGCATTTTGAAGAAAAGTATATGGTGGAGTTAAAACTAAATCTTAAAACTAAAACGTGCAGATACCTATTAATGGA
>NW_026562039.1:0-41109 GCF_028858705.1 Grus americana
GCTCTATCGCACGTCGGAGTTTTTCTATGACTAAATTTCCGTACAGCTCCAGGGTTAGTAGGACTGTGACTGGGGCCATGGTAGAGGTTTCAGGAAAGAAACACCATTCGGGGCTGGGAGGTTTCGCCTGGGAGCATTACACAGATGTTTTCAATTCTGAAGCTTGAATCTCTAAAATGGCAGAGAGATGCTAAGTCTCATCTCGGAGTTTTTGGATGCCTAAAGAAGCGTGCAGCTCCAGGGTTAGCAGGGCTGTGAATGGGGCCATGGTAGAGGGTTCAGGAAATAAACACCTTTAGGGGCTGGGAGGTTTCGCCTGGGCGCAGGGCCCGGACATTTGCTCTTTTTGAGGCTGGAATCTTGAAAATGGCTAGAGAGATGCTAAGTCTCATCTCGGAGTTTTTGGATGCCTAAAGGAGCCTGCAGCTCCAGGGTCAGTAGCGCTGTGAATGGGGCCATGGTAGAGGTTTCAGGAAAGACACAGCATTCGGAGCTGGGACCTTTTGCCTGGAAGCAGGGCCCAGATATTTGCAGTTTGGAGGGCTGAACTCGGGCTAAGGCCAGCAAGCCGCTCTGTCGTACGTCGGAGTTTTTCTATGACTAAAGTTCCCTACAGCCCCAGGGTTAGTAGGACTGTGACTGGGGCCATGGTAGAGGTTTCAGGAAAGAAACACCATTCGGGGCTGGGAGGTTTCACCTGGGAGCATTACACAGATGTTTTCAATTCTGAAGCTTCAATCTCTAAAATGGCAGAGAGATGCTAAGTCTCATCTCGGAGTTTTTGGATGCCTAAAGAAGCGTGTAGCTCCAGGGTTAGCAGGGCTGTGAATGGGGCCATGGTAGAGGTTCAGGAAATAAACACCTTTAGGGGCTGGGAGGTTTCGCCTGGGCGCAGGGCCCCGACGTTTGCAGTTTTGAGGCTGGAATCTCGAAAATGGCTAGAGATATGCTAAGTCTCATCTCCAAGTTTTTAGATGCCTAAAGGAGCCTGCAGCTCCAGGGTCAGTAGCGCTGTGAATGGGGCCATGGCAGAGGTTTCAGGAAAGCAACACCATTCGGGGCTGGGAGGTTTCGCCTGGGTGCAGGGCCCGGACGTTTGCTGTTTTGAGGCTTGAATCTGGAAAATGTCTAGAGAGTCACGCCGTCGCATGTCGCAGTTTTTGGATGCCTAAAGGAGCCTGCAGCTCCAGGGTTAGCAGGGCTGTGAATGGGGCCATGGTAGAGGTTTCAGGAAAGAAAAACCTTTCGCAGCTGGGACCTTTTGCCTGGGAGCAAGGCCCAGCCGTTTGCAGTTTGGAGGGCTGAACTCGGGCTAAGGCCAGCGAGCCGCTCTGTCGTACGTCGGAGTTTTTTCTATGACTAAAGTTCCCTACAGCTCCAGGGTTAGTAGGACTGTGACTGGGGCCATGGTAGAGGTTTCAGGAAAGAAACACCATTCGGGGCTGGGAGGTTTCCCCTGGGAGCATTACACAGATGTTTTCAATTCTGAAACTTCAATCTCTAAAAGGGCAGAGAGATGCTAAGTCTCATCTCGGAGTTTTTGGATGCCTAAAGAAGCGTGTAGCTCCAGGGTTAGCAGGGCTGTGAATGGGGCCATGGTAGAGGGTTCAGGAAATAAACACCTTTAGGGGCTGGGAGGTTTCGCCTGGGCGCAGGGCCCCGACGTTTGCAGTTTTGAGGCTGGAATCTCGAAAATGGCTAGAGATATGCTAAGTCTCATCTCCAAGTTTTTAGATGCCTAAAGGAGCCTGCAGCTCCAGGGTCAGTAGCGCTGTGAATGGGGCCATGGCAGAGGTTTCAGGAAAGAAACACCATTCGGGGCTGGGAGGTTTCGCCTGGGTGCAGGGCCCGGACATTTGCTGTTTTGAGGCTTGAATCTTGAAAATGTCTAGAGAGTCGCGCCGTCGCATGTCGCAGTTTTTGGATGCCTAAAGGAGGCTGTAGCTCCAGGGTTAGCAGGGCTGTGAATGGGGCCATGGTAGAGGTTTCAGGAAAGAAAAACCTTTCGCAGCTGGGACCTTTTGCCTGGGAGCAGGGCCCAGCCGTTTGCAGTTTGGAGGGCTGAACTCGGGCTAAGGCCAGGGAGCCGCTCTGTCGTACGTCGGAGTTTTTCTATGACTAAAGTTCCCTACAGCTCCAGGGTTAGTAGGACTGTGACTGGGGCCATGGTAGAGGTTTCAGGAGAGAAACACCATTCATGGCTGGCAGGTTTTGCCTAGGAGCAGAGCCCGATCGTTTTCAGTTTTGACGGGCGAAGGCAGGCAATGGATAGTGAGCCGCTCTATCGCACGTCGGACTTTTTCTATGACTAAATTTCCGTACAGCTCCAGGGTTAGTAGGACTGTGACTGGGGCCATGGTAGAGGTTTCAGGAAAGAAACACCATTCGGGGCTGGGAGGTTTCGCCTGGGAGCATTACACAGATGTTTTCAATTCTGAAGCTTCAATCTCTAAAATGGCAGAGAGATGCTAAGTCTCATCTCGGAGTTTTTGGATGCCTAAAGAAGCGTGCAGCTCCAGGGTTAGCAGGGCTGTGAATGGGGCCATGGTAGAGGGTTCAGGAAATAAACACCTTTCGGGGCTGGGAGGTTTCGCCTGGGCGCAGGGCCCGGACATTTGCTCTTTTTGAGGCTGGAATCTTGAAAATGGCTAGAGATATGCTAAGTCTCATCTCGGAGTTTTTGGATGCCTAAAGGAGCCTGCAGCTCCAGGGTCAGTAGCGCTGTGACTGGGGCCATGGTAGAGGTTTCAGGAAAGACACAGCATTCGGAGCTGGGACCTTTTGCCTGGAAGCAGGGCCCAGACGTTTGCAGTTTGGAGGGCTGAACTCGGGCTAAGGCCAGCGAGCCGCGCTGTCGTACGTCGGAGTTTTTCTATGACTAAAGTTCCCTACAGCCCCAGGGTTAGTAGGACTGTGACTGGGGCCATGGTAGAGGTTTCAGGAAAGAAACACCATTCGGGGCTGGGAGGTTTCACCTGGGAGCATTACACAGATGTTTTCAATTCTGAAGCTTCAATCTCTAAAATGGCAGAGAGATGCTAAGTCTCATCTCGGAGTTTTTGCATGCCTAAAGAAGCGTGTAGCTCCAGGGTTAGCAGGGCTGTGAATGGGGCCATGGTAGAGGGTTCAGGAAATAAACACCTTTAGGGGCTGGGAGGTTTCGCCTGGGCGCAGGGCCCCGACGTTTGCAGTTTTGAGGCTGGAATCTCGAAAATGGCTAGAGATATGCTAAGTCTCATCTCCAAGTTTTTAGATGCCTAAAGGAGCCTGCAGCTCCAGGGTCAGTAGCGCTGTGAATGGGGCCATGGCAGAGGTTTCAGGAAAGCAACACCATTCGGGGCTGGGAGGTTTCGCCTGGGTGCAGGGCCCGGACGTTTGCTGTTTTGAGGCTTGAATCTGGAAAATGTCTAGAGAGTCACGCCGTCGCATGTCGCAGTTTTTGGATGCCTAAAGGAGCCTGCAGCTCCAGGGTTAGCAGGGCTGTGAATGGGGCCATGGTAGAGGTTTCAGGAAAGAAAAACCTTTCGCAGCTGGGACCTTTTGCCTGGGAGCAAGGCCCAGCCGTTTGCAGTTTGGAGGGCTGAACTCGGGCTAAGGCCAGCGAGCCGCTCTGTCGTACGTCGGAGTTTTTCTATGACTAAAGTTCCCTACAGCTCCAGGGTTAGTAGGACTGTGACTGGGGCCATGGTAGAGGTTTCAGGAAAGAAACACCATTCGGGGCTGGGAGGTTTCCCCTGGGAGCATTACACAGATGTTTTCAATTCTGAAACTTCAATCTCTAAAATGGCAGAGAGATGCTAAGTCTCATCTCGGAGTTTTTGGATGCCTAAAGAAGCGTGTAGCTCCAGGGTTAGCAGGGCTGTGAATGGGGCCATGGTAGAGGGTTCAGGAAATAAACACCTTTAGGGGCTGGGAGGTTTCGCCTGGGCGCAGGGCCCCGACGTTTGCAGTTTTGAGGCTGGAATCTCGAAAATGGCTAGAGATATGCTAAGTCTCATCTCCAAGTTTTTAGATGCCTAAAGGAGCCTGCAGCTCCAGGGTCAGTAGCGCTGTGAATGGGGCCATGGCAGAGGTTTCAGGAAAGAAACACCATTCGGGGCTGGGAGGTTTCGCCTGGGTGCAGGGCCCGGACATTTGCTGTTTTGAGGCTTGAATCTTGAAAATGTCTAGAGAGTCGCGCCGTCGCATGTCGCAGTTTTTGGATGCCTAAAGGAGGCTGTAGCTCCAGGGTTAGCAGGGCTGTGAATGGGGCCATGGTAGAGGTTTCAGGAAAGAAAAACCTTTCGCAGCTGGGACCTTTTGCCTGGGAGCAGGGCCCAGCCGTTTGCAGTTTGGAGGGCTGAACTCGGGCTAAGGCCAGGGAGCCGCTCTGTCGTACGTCGGAGTTTTTCTATGACTAAAGTTCCCTACAGCTCCAGGGTTAGTAGGACTGTGACTGGGGCCATGGTAGAGGTTTCAGGAGAGAAACACCATTCATGGCTGGCAGGTTTTGCCTAGGAGCAGAGCCCGATCGTTTTCAGTTTTGACGGGCGAAGGCAGGCAATGGATAGTGAGCCGCTCTATCGCACGTCGGACTTTTTCTATGACTAAAGTTCCGTACAGCTCCAGGGTTAGTAGGACTGTGACTGGGGCCATGGTAGAGGTTTCAGGAAAGAAACACCATTCGGGGCTGGGAGGTTTCGCCTGGGAGCATTACACAGATGTTTTCAATTCTGAAGCTTCAATCTCTAAAATGGCAGAGAGATGCTAAGTCTCATCTCGGAGTTTTTGGATGCCTAAAGAAGCGTGTAGCTCCAGGGTTAGCAGGGCTGTGAATGGGGCCATGGTAGAGGGTTCAGGAAATAAACACCTTTAGGGGCTGGGAGGTTTCGCCTGGGCGCAGGGCCCGGACATTTGCTCTTTTTGAGGCTGGAATCTTGAAAATGGCTAGAGATATGCTAAGTCTCATCTTGGAGTTTTTGGATGCCTAAAGGAGCCTGCAGCTCCAGGGTCAGTAGCGCTGTGACTCGGGCCATGGTAGAGGTTTCAGGAAAGACACAGCATTCGGAGCTGGGACCTTTTGCCTGGAAGCAGGGCCCAGATATTTGCAGTTTGGAGGGCTGAACTCGGGCTAAGGCCAGCGAGCCGCTCTGTCGTACGTCGGAGTTTTTCTATGACTAAAGTTCCCTACAGCCCCAGGGTTAGTAGGACTGTGACTGGGGCCATGGTAGAGGTTTCAGGAAAGAAACACCATTCGGGGCTGGGAGGTTTCACCTGGGAGCATTACACAGATGTTTTCAATTCTGAAGCTTCAATCTCTAAAATGGCAGAGAGATGCTAAGTCTCATCTCGGAGTTTTTGGATGCCTAAAGAAGCGTGTAGCTCCAGGGTTAGCAGGGCTGTGAATGGGGCCATGGTAGAGGGTTCAGGAAATAAACACCTTTAGGGGCTGGGAGGTTTCGCCTGGGCGCAGGGCCCCGACGTTTGCAGTTTTGAGGCTGGAATCTCGAAAATGGCTAGAGATATGCTAAGTCTCATCTCCAAGTTTTTAGATGCCTAAAGGAGCCTGCAGCTCCAGGGTCAGTAGCGCTGTGAATGGGGCCATGGCAGAGGTTTCAGGAAAGAAACACCATTCGGGGCTGGGAGGTTTCGCCTGGGTGCAGGGCCCGGACGTTTGCTGTTTTGAGGCTTGAATCTTGAAAATGTCTAGAGAGTCGCACTGTCGCATGTCGCAGTTTTTGGATGCCTAAAGGAGCCTGCAGCTCCAGGGTTAGTAGGGCTGTGAATGGGGCCGTGGTAGAGGTTTCAGGAAAGACACGGCATTCGGAGCTGGGACCTTTTGCCTGGGAGCAGGGCCCAGACGTTTGCAGTTTGGAGGGCTGAACTCGGGCTAAGGCCAGGGAGCCGCTCTGTCGTACGTCGGAGTTTTTCTATGACTAAAGTTCCCTACAGCTCCAGGGTTAGTAGGACTGTGACTGGGGCCATGGTAGAGGTTTCAGGAGAGAAACACCATTCATGGCTGGCAGGTTTTGCCTAGGAGCAGAGCCCGATCGTTTTCAGTTTTGACGGGCGAAGGCAGGCAATGGATAGTGAGCCGCTCTATCGCACGTCGGACTTTTTCTATGACTAAAGTTCCGTACAGCTCCAGGGTTAGTAGGACTGTGACTGGGGCCATGGTAGAGGTTTCAGGAAAGAAACACCATTCGGGGCTGGGAGGTTTCGCCTGGGAGCATTACACAGATGTTTTCAATTCTGAAGCTTCAATCTCTAAAATGGCAGAGAGATGCTAAGTCTCATCTCGGAGTTTTTGGATGCCTAAAGAAGCGTGTAGCTCCAGGGTTAGCAGGGCTGTGAATGGGGCCATGGTAGAGGGTTCAGGAAATAAACACCTTTAGGGGCTGGGAGGTTTCGCCTGGGCGCAGGGCCCGGACATTTGCTCATTTTGAGGCTGGAATCTTGAAAATGGCTAGAGATATGCTAAGTCTCATCTCCAAGTTTTTAGATGCCTAAAGGAGCCTGCAGCTCCAGGGTCAGTAGCGCTGTGAATGGGGCCATGGCAGAGGTTTCAGGAAAGAAACACCATTCGGGGCTGGGAGGTTTCGCCTGGGTGCAGGGCCCGGACATTTGCTGTTTTGAGGCTTGAATCTTGAAAATGTCTAGAGAGTCGCGCCGTCGCATGTCGCAGTTTTTGGATGCCTAAAGGAGCCTGCAGCTCCAGGGTTAGTAGGGCTGTGAATGGGGCCATGGCAGAGGTTTCAGGAAAGACACGGCATTCGGAGCTGGGACCTTTTGCCTGGAAGCAGGGCCCAGACGTTTGCAGTTTGGAGGGCTGAACTCGGGATAAGGCCAGCGAGCCACTCTGTCGTACGTCGGAGTTTTTCTATGACTAAAGTTCCCTACAGCCCCAGGGTTAGTAGGACTGTGACTGGGGCCATGGTAGAGGTTTCAGGAAAGAAACACCATTCGGGGCTGGGAGGTTTCACCTGGGAGCATTACACAGATGTTTTCAATTCTGAAGCTTCAATCTCTAAAATGGCAGAGAGATGCTAAGTGTCATCTCCGAGTTTTTGGATGCCTAAAGGAGCCTGCAGCTCCAGGGTTAGTAGGGCTGTGAATGGGGCCATGGCAGAGGTTTCAGGAAAGGAACAGCGTTCGGGGCTGGGAGGTTTCGCCTGGGCGCAGGGCCCGGACGTTTGCTGTTTTGAGGCTTGAATCTTGAAAATGTCTAGAGAGTCGTGACGTCGCATGGCGCAGTTTTTGGATGCCTAAAGGAGGGTGTAGGTCCAGGGTTAGCAGGGCTGTGAATGGGGCCATGGTAGAGGTTTCAGGAAAGAAAAACCTTTCGCAGCTGGGACCTTTTGCCTGGGAGCAAGGCCCAGATGTTTGCAGTTTGGAGGGCTGAACTCAGGCTAAGGCCAGCGAGCCGCTCTGTCGTACGTCGGAGTTTTTCTATGACTAAAGTTCCCTACAGCTCCAGGGTTAGTAGGACTGTGACTGGGGCCATGGTAGAGGTTTCAGGAAAGAAACACCATTCGGGGCTGGGAGGTTTCCCCTGGGAGCATTACACAGATGTTTTCAGTTCTGAAGCTTGAATCTCTAAAATGGCAGAGAGATGCTAAGTCTCATCTCGGAGTTTTTGGATGCCTAAAGAAGCGTGTAGCTCCAGGGTTAGCAGGGCTGTGAATGGGGCCATGGTAGAGGGTTCAGGAAATAAACACCTTTAGGGGCTGGGAGGTTTCGCCTGGGCGCAGGGCCCCGACGTTTGCAGTTTTGAGGCTGGAATCTCGAAAATGGCTAGAGATATGCTAAGTCTCATCTCGGAGTTTTTAGATGCCTAAAGGAGCCTGCAGCTCCAGGGTCAGTAGCGCTGTGAATGGGGCCATGGCAGAGGTTTCAGGAAAGCAACACCATTCGGGGCTGGGAGGTTTCGCCTGGGTGCAGGGCCCGGACGTTTGCTGTTTTGAGGCTTGAATCTTGAAAATGTCTAGAGAGTCACGCCGTCGCATGTCGCAGTTTTTGGATGCCTAAAGGAGCCTGCAGCTCCAGGGTTAGCAGGGCTGTGAATGGGGCCATGGTAGAGGTTTCAGGAAAGAAAAACCTTTCGCAGCTGGGACCTTTTGCCTGGGAGCAAGGCCCAGACGTTTGCAGTTTGGAGGGCTGAACTCGGGCTAAGGCCAGCGAGCCGCTCTGTCGTACGTCGGAGTTTTTCTATGACTAAAGTTCCCTACAGCTCCAGGGTTAGTAGGACTGTGACTGGGGCCATGGTAGAGGTTTCAGGAAAGAAACACCATTCGGGGCTGGGAGGTTTCACCTGGGAGCATTACACAGATGTTTTCAATTCTGAAACTTCAATCTCTAAAATGGCAGAGAGATGCTAAGTCTCATCTCGGAGTTTTTGGATGCCTAAAGAAGCGTGTAGCTCCAGGGTTAGCAGGGCTGTGAATGGGGCCATGGTAGAGGGTTCAGGAAATAAACACCTTTAGGGGCTGGGAGGTTTCGCCTGGGCGCAGGGCCCCGACGTTTGCAGTTTTGAGGCTGGAATCTCGAAAATGGCTAGAGATATGCTAAGTCTCATCTCCAAGTTTTTAGATGCCTAAAGGAGCCTGCAGCTCCAGGGTCAGTAGCGCTGTGAATGGGGCCATGGCAGAGGTTTCAGGAAAGAAACACCATTCGGGGCTGGGAGGTTTCGCCTGGGTGCAGGGCCCAGACATTTGCTGTTTTGAGGCTTGAATCTTGAAAATGTCTAGAGAGTCGCGCCGTCGCATGTCGCAGTTTTTGGATGCCTAAAGGAGGCTGTAGCTCCAGGGTTAGCAGGGCTGTGAATGGGGCCATGGTAGAGGTTTCAGGAAAGAAAAACCTTTCGCAGCTGGGACCTTTTGCCTGGAAGCAGGGCCCAGACGTTTGCAGTTTGGAGGGCTGAACTCGGGCTAAGGCCAGGGAGCCGCTCTGTCGTACGTCGGAGTTTTTCTATGACTAAAGTTCCCTACAGCTCCAGGGTTAGTAGGACTGTGACTGGGGCCATGGTAGAGGTTTCAGGAAAGAAACACCATTCGGGGCTGGGAGGTTTCGCCTGGGAGCATTACACAGATGTTTACAATTCTGAAGCTTGAATCTCTAAAATGGCAGAGAGATGCTAAGTCTCATCTCGGAGTTTTTGGATGCCTAAAGAAGCGTGTAGCTCCAGGGTTAGCAGGGCTGTGAATGGGGCCATGGTAGAGGGTTCAGGAAATAAACACCTTTAGGGGCTGGGAGGTTTCGCCTGGGCGCAGGGCCCCGACGTTTGCAGTTTTGAGGCTGGAATCTCGAAAATGGCTAGAGATATGCTAAGTCTCATCTCGGAGTTTTTAGATGCCTAAAGGAGCCTGCAGCTCCAGGGTCAGTAGCGCTGTGAATGGGGCCATGGCAGAGGTTTCAGGAAAGAAACACCATTCGGGGCTGGGAGGTTTCGCCTGGGTGCAGGGCCCGGACATTTGCTCTTTTGAGGCTTGAATCTGGAAAATGTCTAGAGAGTCGCACTGTCGCATGTCGCAGTTTTTGGATGCCTAAAGGAGCCTGCAGCTCCAGGGTTAGTAGGGCTGTGAATGGGGCCGTGGTAGAGGTTTCAGGAAAGACACGGCATTCGGAGCTGGGACCTTTTGCCTGGGAGCAAGGCCCAGCCGTTTGCAGTTTGGAGGGCTGAACTCGGGCTAAGGCCAGCGAGCCGCTCTGTCATACGTCGGAGTTTTTCTATGACTAAAGTTCCCTACAGCTCCAGGGTTAGTAGGACTGTGACTGGGGCCATGGTAGAGGTTTCAGGAAAGAAACACCATTCGGGGCTGGGAGGTTTCACCTGGGAGCATTACACAGATGTTTTCAATTCTGAAGATTCAATCTCTAAAATGGCAGAGAGATGCTAAGTGTCATCTCCGAGTTTTTGGATGCTTAAAGGAGCCTGCAGCTCCAGGGTTAGTAGGGCTGTGAATGGGGCCATGGCAGAGGTTTCAGGAAAGGAACAGCGTTCGGGGCTGGGAGGTTTCGCCTGGGAGCAGGGCCCGGACGTTTGCAGTTTTGAGGCTTGAATCTTGAAAATGTCTAGAGACTCGCGACGTCGCATGTCGCAGTTTTTGGATGCCTAAAGGAGGGTGTAGGTCCAGGGTTAGCAGGGCTGTGAATGGGGCCATGGTAGAGGTTTCAGGAAAGAAACACCATTCGGGGCTGGGAGGTTTCCCCTGGGAGCATTACACAGATGTTTTCAATTCTGAAACTTCAATCTCTAAAATGGCAGAGAGATGCTAAGTCTCATCTCGGAGTTTTTGGATGCCTAAAGGAGCGTGTAGCTCCAGGGTTAGTAGGGCTGTGAATGGGGCCATGGCAGAGGTTTCAGGAAAGAAACACCATTCGGGGCTGGGAGGTTTCGCCTGGGTGCAGGGCCCAGACATTTGCTGTTTTGAGGCTTGAATCTTGAAAATGTCTAGAGAGTCGCGCCGTCGCATGTCGCAGTTTTTGAATGCCTAAAGGAGGCTGTAGCTCCAGGGTTAGCAGGGCTGTGAATGGGGCCATGGTAGAGGTTTCAGGAAAGAAAAACCTTTCGCAGCTGGGACCTTTTGCCTGGGAGCAAGGCCCAGACGTTTGCAGTTTGGAGGGCTGAACTCGGGCTAAGGCCAGCGAGCCGCTCTGTCGTACGTCGGAGTTTTTCTATGACTAAAGTTCCCTACAGCTCCAGGGTTAGTAGGACTGTGACTGGGGCCATGGTAGAGGTTTCAGGAAAGAAACACCATTCGGGGCTGGGAGGTTTCGCCTGGGAGCATTACACAGATGTTTTCAATTCTGAAGCTTGAATCTCTAAAATGGCAGAGAGATGCTAAGTCTCATCTCGGAGTTTTTGGATGCCTAAAGAAGCGTGTAGCTCCAGGGTTAGCAGGGCTGTGAATGGGGCCATGGTAGAGGTTTCAGGAAATAAACACCTTTAGGGGCTGGGAGGTTTCGCCTGGGCGCAGGGCCCCGACGTTTGCAGTTTTGAGGCTGGAATCTCGAAAATGGCTAGAGATATGCTAAGTCTCATCTCCAAGTTTTTAGATGCCTAAAGGAGCCTGCAGCTCCAGGGTCAGTAGCGCTGTGAATGGGGCCATGGCAGAGGTTTCAGGAAAGAAACACCATTCGGGGCTGGGAGGTTTCGCCTGGGTGCAGGGCCCGGACATTTGCTGTTTTGAGGCTTGAATCTTGAAAATGTCTAGAGAGTCGCACTGTCGCATGTCGCAGTTTTTGGATGCCTAAAGGAGCCTGCAGCTCCAGGGTTAGTAGGGCTGTGAATGGGGCCGTGGTAGAGGTTTCAGGAAAGACACGGCATTCGGAGCTGGGACCTTTTGCCTGGGAGCAGGGCCCAGACGTTTGCAGTTTGGAGGGCTGAACTCGGGCTAAGGCCAGGGAGCCGCTCTGTCGTACGTCGGAGTTTTTCTATGACTAAAGTTCCCTACAGCTCCAGGGTTAGTAGGACTGTGACTGGGGCCATGGTAGAGGTTTCAGGAGAGAAACACCATTCATGGCTGGCAGGTTTTGCCTAGGAGCAGAGCCCGATCGTTTTCAGTTTTGACGGGCGAAGGCAGGCAATGGATAGTGAGCCGCTCTATCGCACGTCGGACTTTTTCTATGACTAAATTTCCGTACAGCTCCAGGGTTAGTAGGACTGTGACTGGGGCCATGGTAGAGGTTTCAGGAAAGAAACACCATTCGGGGCTGGGAGGTTTCGCCTGGGAGCATTACACAGATGTTTTCAATTCTGAAGCTTGAATCTCTAAAATGGCAGAGAGATGCTAAGTCTCATCTCGGAGTTTTTGGATGCCTAAAGAAGCGTGTAGCTCCAGGGTTAGCAGGGCTGTGAATGGGGCCATGGTAGAGGGTTCAGGAAATAAACACCTTTAGGGGCTGGGAGGTTTCGCCTGGGCGCAGGGCCCCGACGTTTGCAGTTTTGAGGCTGGAATCTCGAAAATGGCTAGAGATATGCTAAGTCTCATCTCCAAGTTTTTAGATGCCTAAAGGAGCCTGCAGCTCCAGGGTCAGTAGCGCTGTGAATGGGGCCATGGCAGAGGTTTCAGGAAAGAAACACCATTCGGGGCTGGGAGGTTTCGCCTGGGTGCAGGGCCCAGACATTTGCTGTTTTGAGGCTTGAATCTTGAAAATGTCTAGAGAGTCGCGCCGTCGCATGTCGCAGTTTTTGGATGCCTAAAGGAGGCTGTAGCTCCAGGGTTAGCAGGGCTGTGAATGGGGCCATGGTAGAGGTTTCAGGAAAGAAAAACCTTTCGCAGCTGGGACCTTTTGCCTGGGAGCAAGGCCCAGACGTTTGCAGTTTGGAGGGCTGAACTCGGGCTAAGGCCAGCGAGCCGCTCTGTCGTACGTCGGAGTTTTTCTATGACTAAAGTTCCCTACAGCTCCAGGGTTAGTAGGACTGTGACTGGGGCCATGGTAGAGGTTTCAGGAAAGAAACACCATTCGGGGCTGGGAGGTTTCGCCTGGGAGCATTACACAGATGTTTACAATTCTGAAGCTTGAATCTCTAAAATGGCAGAGAGATGCTAAGTCTCATCTCAGAGTTTTTGGATGCCTAAAGAAGCGTGTAGCTCCAGGGTTAGCAGGGCTGTGAATGGGGCCATGGTAGAGGGTTCAGGAAATAAACACCTTTAGGGGCTGGGAGGTTTCGCCTGGGCGCAGGGCCCCGACGTTTGCAGTTTTGAGGCTGGAATCTCGAAAATGGCTAGAGATATGCTAAGTCTCATCTCCAAGTTTTTAGATGCCTAAAGGAGCCTGCAGCTCCAGGGTCAGTAGCGCTGTGAATGGGGCCATGGCAGAGGTTTCAGGAAAGAAACACCATTCGGGGCTGGGAGGTTTCGCCTGGGCGCAGGGCCCGGACGTTTGCTCTTTTGAGGCTTGAATCTGGAAAATGTCTAGAGAGTCGCACTGTCGCATGTCGCAGTTTTTGGATGCCTAAAGGAGCCTGCAGCTCCAGGGTTAGCAGGGCTGTGAATGGGGCCGTGGTAGAGGTTTCAGGAAAGACACGGCATTCGGAGCTGGGACCTTTTGCCTGGGAGCAAGGCCCAGACGTTTGCAGTTTGGAGGGCTGAACTCGGGCTAAGGCCAGCGAGCCGCTCTGTCGTACGTCGGAGTTTTTCTATGACTAAAGTTCCCTACAGCTCCAGGGTTAGTAGGACTGTGACTGGGGCCATGGTAGAGGTTTCAGGAAAGAAACACCATTCGGGGCTGGGAGGTTTCACCTGGGAGCATTACACAGATGTTTTCAATTCTGAAGATTCAATCTCTAAAATGGCAGAGAGATGCTAAGTGTCATCTCCGAGTTTTTGGATGCTTAAAGGAGCCTGCAGCTCCAGGGTTAGTAGGGCTGTGAATGGGGCCATGGCAGAGGTTTCAGGAAAGGAACAGCATTCGGGGCTGGGAGGTTTCGCCTGGGCGCAGGGCCCGGACGTTTGCTGTTTTGAGGCTTGAATCTTGAAAATGTCTAGAGAGTCGCGACGTCGCATGTCGCAGTTTTTGGATGCCTAAAGGAGGGTGTAGGTCCAGGGTTAGCAGGGCTGTGAATGGGGCCATGGTAGAGGTTTCAGGAAAGAAACACCATTCGGGGCTGGGAGGTTTCCCCTGGGAGCATTACACAGATGTTTTCAATTCTGAAACTTCAATCTCTAAAATGGCAGAGAGATGCTAAGTCTCATCTCGGAGTTTTTGGATGCCTAAAGAAGCGTGTAGCTCCAGGGTTAGCAGGGCTGTGAATGGGGCCATGGTAGAGGGTTCAGGAAATAAACACCTTTAGGGGCTGGGAGGTTTCGCCTGGGCGCAGGGCCCCGACGTTTGCAGTTTTGAGGCTGGAATCTCGAAAATGGCTAGAGATATGCTAAGTCTCATCTCCAAGTTTTTAGATGCCTAAAGGAGCCTGCAGCTCCAGGGTCAGTAGCGCTGTGAATGGGGCCATGGCAGAGGTTTCAGGAAAGAAACACCATTCGGGGCTGGGAGGTTTCGCCTGGGTGCAGGGCCCAGACATTTGCTGTTTTGAGGCTTGAATCTTGAAAATGTCTAGAGAGTCGCGCCGTCGCATGTCGCAGTTTTTGAATGCCTAAAGGAGGCTGTAGCTCCAGGGTTAGCAGGGCTGTGAATGGGGCCATGGTAGAGGTTTCAGGAAAGAAAAACCTTTCGCAGCTGGGACCTTTTGCCTGGGAGCAAGGCCCAGACGTTTGCAGTTTGGAGGGCTGAACTCGGGCTAAGGCCAGCGAGCCGCTCTGTCGTACGTCGGAGTTTTTCTATGACTAAAGTTCCCTACAGCTCCAGGGTTAGTAGGACTGTGACTGGGGCCATGGTAGAGGTTTCAGGAAAGAAACACCATTCGGGGCTGGGAGGTTTCACCTGGGAGCATTACACAGATGTTTTCAATTCTGAAGCTTGAATCTCTAAAATGGCAGAGAGATGCTAAGTCTCATCTCGGAGTTTTTGGATGCCTAAAGAAGCGTGTAGCTCCAGGGTTAGCAGGGCTGTGAATGGGGCCATGGTAGAGGTTTCAGGAAATAAACACCTTTAGGGGCTGGGAGGTTTCGCCTGGGCGCAGGGCCCCGACGTTTGCAGTTTTGAGGCTGGAATCTCGAAAATGGCTAGAGATATGCTAAGTCTCATCTCCAAGTTTTTAGATGCCTAAAGGAGCCTGCAGCTCCAGGGTCAGTAGCGCTGTGAATGGGGCCATGGCAGAGGTTTCAGGAAAGAAACACCATTCGGGGCTGGGAGGTTTCGCCTGGGTGCAGGGCCCGGACATTTGCTGTTTTGAGGCTTGAATCTTGAAAATGTCTAGAGAGTCGCACTGTCGCATGTCGCAGTTTTTGGATGCCTAAAGGAGCCTGCAGCTCCAGGGTTAGTAGGGCTGTGAATGGGGCCGTGGTAGAGGTTTCAGGAAAGACACGGCATTCGGAGCTGGGACCTTTTGCCTGGGAGCAGGGCCCAGACGTTTGCAATTTGGAGGGCTGAACTCGGGCTAAGGCCAGCGAGCCGCTCTGTCGTACGTCGGAGTTTTTCTATGACTAAAGTTCCCTACAGCTCCAGGGTTAGTAGGACTGTGACTGGGGCCATGGTAGAGGTTTCAGGAGAGAAACACCATTCATGGCTGGCAGGTTTTGCCTAGGAGCAGAGCCCGATCGTTTTCAGTTTTGACGGGCGAAGGCAGGCAATGGATAGTGAGCCGCTCTATCGCACGTCGGACTTTTTCTATGACTAAATTTCCGTACAGCTCCAGGGTTAGTAGGACTGTGACTGGGGCCATGGTAGAGGTTTCAGGAAAGAAACACCATTCGGGGCTGGGAGGTTTCGCCTGGGAGCATTACACAGATGTTTTCAATTCTGAAGCTTCAATCTCTAAAATGGCAGAGAGATGCTAAGTCTCATCTCGGAGTTTTTGGATGCCTAAAGAAGTGTGTAGCTCCAGGGTTAGCAGGGCTGTGAATGGGGCCATGGTAGAGGGTTCAGGAAATAAACACCTTTAGGGGCTGGGAGGTTTCGCCTGGGCGCAGGGCCCGGACATTTGCTCTTTTTGAGGCTGGAATCTTGAAAATGGCTAGAGATATGCTAAGTTTCATCTCGGAGTTTTTGGATGCCTAAAGGAGCCTGCAGCTCCAGGGTCAGTAGCGCTGTGACTCGGGCCATGGTAGAGGTTTCAGGAAAGACACGGCATTCGGAGCTGGGACCTTTTGCCTGGAAGCAGGGCCCAGATATTTGCAGTTTGGAGGGCTGAACTCGGGCTAAGGCCAGCGAGCCGCTCTGTCGTACGTCGGAGTTTTTCTATGACTAAAGTTCCCTACAGCCCCAGGGTTAGTAGGACTGTGACTGGGGCCATGGTAGAGGTTTCAGGAAAGAAACACCATTCGGGGCTGGGAGGTTTCCCCTGGGAGCATTACACAGATGTTTTCAATTCTGAAACTTCAATCTCTAAAATGGCAGAGAGATGCTAAGTCTCATCTCGGAGTTTTTGGATGCCTAAAGAAGCGTGTAGCTCCAGGGTTAGCAGGGCTGTGAATGGGGCCATGGTAGAGGGTTCAGGAAATAAACACCTTTAGGGGCTGGGAGGTTTCGCCTGGGCGCAGGGCCCCGACGTTTGCAGTTTTGAGGCTGGAATCTCGAAAATGGCTAGAGATATGCTAAGTCTCATCTCCAAGTTTTTAGATGCCTAAAGGAGCCTGCAGCTCCAGGGTTAGTAGGGCTGTGAATGGGGCCGTGGCAGAGGTTTCAGGAAAGACACGGCATTCGGAGCTGGGACCTTTTGCCCGGAAGCAGGGCCCAGACGTTTGCAGTTTGGAGGGCTGAACTCGGGCTAAGGCCAGGGAGCCGCTCTGTCGTACGTCGGAGTTTTTCTATGACTAAAGTTCCCTACAGCTCCAGGGTTAGTAGGACTGTGACTGGGGCCATGGTAGAGGTTTCAGGAAAGAAACACCATTCGGGGCTGGGAGGTTTCACCTGGGAGCATTACACAGATGTTTTCAATTCTGAAGATTCAATCTCTAAAATGGCAGAGAGATGCTAAGTGTCATCTCTGAGTTTTTGGATGCCTAAAGGAGCCTGCAGCTCCAGGGTTAGTAGGGCTGTGAATGGGGCCATGGCAGAGGTTTCAGGAAAGGAACAGCATTCGGGGCTGGGAGGTTTCGCCTGGGCGCAGGGCCCGGACGTTTGCTGTTTTGAGGCTTGAATCTTGAAAATGTCTAGAGAGTCGCGACGTCGCATGTCGCAGTTTTTGGATGCCTAAAGGAGGGTGTAGGTCCAGGGTTAGCAGGGCTGTGAATGGGGCCATGGTAGAGGTTTCAGGAAAGAAAAACCTTTCGCAGCTGGGACCTTTTGCCTGGGAGCAAGGCCCAGACGTTTGCAGTTTGGAGGGCTGAACTCGGGCTAAGGCCAGCGAGCCGCTCTGTCGTACGTCGCAGTTTTTCTATGACTAAAGTTCCCTACAGCTCCAGGGTTAGTAGGACTGTGACTGGGGCCATGGTAGAGGTTTCAGGAAAGAAACACCATTCGGGGCTGGGAGGTTTCGCCTGGGAGCATTACACAGATGTTTACAATTCTGAAGCTTGAATCTCTAAAATGGCAGAGAGATGCTAAGTCTCATCTCGGAGTTTTTGGATGCCTAAAGAAGCGTGTAGCTCCAGGGTTAGCAGGGCTGTGAATGGGGCCATGGTAGAGGTTTCAGGAAATAAACACCTTTAGGGGCTGGGAGGTTTCGCCTGGGCGCAGGGCCCCGACGTTTACAGTTTTGAGGCTGGAATCTCGAAAATGGCTAGAGATATGCTAAGTCTCATCTCGGAGTTTTTAGATGCCTAAAGGAGCCTGCAGCTCCAGGGTCAGTAGCGCTGTGAATGGGGCCATGGCAGAGGTTTCAGGAAAGAAACACCATTCGGGGCTGGGAGGTTTCGCCTGGGTGCAGGGCCCGGACATTTGCTGTTTTGAGGCTTGAATCTTGAAAATGTCTAGAGAGTCACGCCGTCGCATGTCGCAGTTTTTGGATGCCTAAAGGAGCCTGCAGCTCCAGGGTTAGCAGGGCTGTGAATGGGGCCATGGTAGAGGTTTCAGGAAAGAAAAACCTTTCGCAGCTGGGACCTTTTGCCTGGGAGCAAGGCCCAGACGTTTGCAGTTTGGAGGGCTGAACTCGGGCTAAGGCCAGCGAGCCGCTCTGTCGTACGTCGGAGTTTTTCTATGACTAAAGTTCCCTACAGCTCCAGGGTTAGTAGGACTGTGACTGGGGCCATGGTAGAGGTTTCAGGAAAGAAACACCATTCGGGGCTGGGAGGTTTCGCCTGGGAGCATTACACAGATGTTTACAATTCTGAAGCTTGAATCTCTAAAATGGCAGAGAGATGCTAAGTCTCATCTCGGAGTTTTTGGATGCCTAAAGAAGCGTGTAGCTCCAGGGTTAGCAGGGCTGTGAATGGGGCCATGGTAGAGGGTTCAGGAAATAAACACCTTTAGGGGCTGGGAGGTTTCGCCTGGGCGCAGGGCCCCGACGTTTGCAGTTTTGAGGCTGGAATCTCGAAAATGGCTAGAGATATGCTAAGTCTCATCTCCAAGTTTTTAGATGCCTAAAGGAGCCTGCAGCTCCAGGGTCAGTAGCGCTGTGAATGGGGCCATGGCAGAGGTTTCAGGAAAGAAACACCATTCGGGGCTGGGAGGTTTCGCCTGGGTGCAGGGCCCAGACATTTGCTGTTTTGAGGCTTGAATCTTGAAAATGTCTAGAGAGTCGCGCCGTCGCATGTCGCAGTTTTTGGATGCCTAAAGGAGGCTGTAGCTCCAGGGTTAGCAGGGCTGTGAATGGGGCCATGGTAGAGGTTTCAGGAAAGAAAAACCTTTCGCAGCTGGGACCTTTTGCCTGGGAGCAAGGCCCAGACGTTTGCAGTTTGGAGGGCTGAACTCGGGCTAAGGCCAGCGAGCCGCTCTGTCGTACGTCGGAGTTTTTCTATGACTAAAGTTCCCTACAGCTCCAGGGTTAGTAGGACTGTGACTGGGGCCATGGTAGAGGTTTCAGGAAAGAAACACCATTCGGGGCTGGGAGGTTTCGCCTGGGAGCATTACACAGATGTTTACAATTCTGAAGCTTGAATCTCTAAAATGGCAGAGAGATGCTAAGTCTCATCTCGGAGTTTTTGGATGCCTAAAGAAGCGTGTAGCTCCAGGGTTAGCAGGGCTGTGAATGGGGCCATGGTAGAGGGTTCAGGAAATAAACACCTTTAGGGGCTGGGAGGTTTCGCCTGGGCGCAGGGCCCCGACGTTTGCAGTTTTGAGGCTGGAATCTCGAAAATGGCTAGAGATATGCTAAGTCTCATCTCCAAGTTTTTAGATGCCTAAAGGAGCCTGCAGCTCCAGGGTCAGTAGCGCTGTGAATGGGGCCATGGCAGAGGTTTCAGGAAAGAAACACCATTCGGGGCTGGGAGGTTTCGCCTGGGCGCAGGGCCCGGACGTTTGCTCTTTTGAGGCTTGAATCTGGAAAATGTCTAGAGAGTCGCACTGTCGCATGTCGCAGTTTTTGGATGCCTAAAGGAGCCTGCAGCTCCAGGGTTAGCAGGGCTGTGAATGGGGCCGTGGTAGAGGTTTCAGGAAAGACACGGCATTCGGAGCTGGGACCTTTTGCCTGGGAGCAAGGCCCAGACGTTTGCAGTTTGGAGGGCTGAACTCGGGCTAAGGCCAGCGAGCCGCTCTGTCGTACGTCGGAGTTTTTCTATGACTAAAGTTCCCTACAGCTCCAGGGTTAGTAGGACTGTGACTGGGGCCATGGTAGAGGTTTCAGGAAAGAAACACCATTCGGGGCTGGGAGGTTTCACCTGGGAGCATTACACAGATGTTTTCAATTCTGAAGATTCAATCTCTAAAATGGCAGAGAGATGCTAAGTGTCATCTCCGAGTTTTTGGATGCTTAAAGGAGCCTGCAGCTCCAGGGTTAGTAGGGCTGTGAATGGGGCCATGGCAGAGGTTTCAGGAAAGGAACAGCGTTCGGGGCTGGGAGGTTTCGCCTGGGCGCAGGGCCCGGACGTTTGCTGTTTTGAGGCTTGAATCTTGAAAATGTCTAGAGAGTCGCGACGTCGCATGTCGCAGTTTTTGGATGCCTAAAGTAGCCTGCAGCTCCAGGGTTAGCAGGGCTGTGAATGGGGCCATGGTAGAGGTTTCAGGAAAGAAACACCATTCGGGGCTGGGAGGTTTCCCCTGGGAGCATTACACAGATGTTTTCAATTCTGAAACTTCAATCTCTAAAATGGCAGAGAGATGCTAAGTCTCATCTCGGAGTTTTTGGATGCCTAAAGAAGCGTGTAGCTCCAGGGTTAGCAGGGCTGTGAATGGGGCCATGGTAGAGGGTTCAGGAAATAAACACCTTTAGGGGCTGGGAGGTTTCGCCTGGGCGCAGGGCCCCGACGTTTGCAGTTTTGAGGCTGGAATCTCGAAAATGGCTAGAGATATGCTAAGTCTCATCTCCAAGTTTTTAGATGCCTAAAGGAGCCTGCAGCTCCAGGGTCAGTAGCGCTGTGAATGGGGCCATGGCAGAGGTTTCAGGAAAGAAACACCATTCGGGGCTGGGAGGTTTCGCCTGGGTGCAGGGCCCAGACATTTGCTGTTTTGAGGCTTGAATCTTGAAAATGTCTAGAGAGTCGCGCCGTCGCATGTCGCAGTTTTTGAATGCCTAAAGGAGGCTGTAGCTCCAGGGTTAGCAGGGCTGTGAATGGGGCCATGGTAGAGGTTTCAGGAAAGAAAAACCTTTCGCAGCTGGGACCTTTTGCCTGGGAGCAAGGCCCAGACGTTTGCAGTTTGGAGGGCTGAACTCGGGCTAAGGCCAGCGAGCCGCTCTGTCGTACGTCGGAGTTTTTCTATGACTAAAGTTCCCTACAGCTCCAGGGTTAGTAGGACTGTGACTGGGGCCATGGTAGAGGTTTCAGGAAAGAAACACCATTCGGGGCTGGGAGGTTTCGCCTGGGAGCATTACACAGATGTTTTCAATTCTGAAGCTTGAATCTCTAAAATGGCAGAGAGATGCTAAGTCTCATCTCGGAGTTTTTGGATGCCTAAAGAAGCGTGTAGCTCCAGGGTTAGCAGGGCTGTGAATGGGGCCATGGTAGAGGTTTCAGGAAATAAACACCTTTAGGGGCTGGGAGGTTTCGCCTGGGCGCAGGGCCCCGACGTTTGCAGTTTTGAGGCTGGAATCTCGAAAATGGCTAGAGATATGCTAAGTCTCATCTCCAAGTTTTTAGATGCCTAAAGGAGCCTGCAGCTCCAGGGTCAGTAGCGCTGTGAATGGGGCCATGGCAGAGGTTTCAGGAAAGAAACACCATTCGGGGCTGGGAGGTTTCGCCTGGGTGCAGGGCCCGGACATTTGCTGTTTTGAGGCTTGAATCTTGAAAATGTCTAGAGAGTCGCACTGTCGCATGTCGCAGTTTTTGGATGCCTAAAGGAGCCTGCAGCTCCAGGGTTAGTAGGGCTGTGAATGGGGCCGTGGTAGAGGTTTCAGGAAAGACACGGCATTCGGAGCTGGGACCTTTTGCCTGGGAGCAGGGCCCAGACGTTTGCAATTTGGAGGGCTGAACTCGGGCTAAGGCCAGCGAGCCGCTCTGTCGTACGTCGGAGTTTTTCTATGACTAAAGTTCCCTACAGCTCCAGGGTTAGTAGGACTGTGACTGGGGCCATGGTAGAGGTTTCAGGAGAGAAACACCATTCATGGCTGGCAGGTTTTGCCTAGGAGCAGAGCCCGATCGTTTTCAGTTTTGACGGGCGAAGGCAGGCAATGGATAGTGAGCCGCTCTATCGCACGTCGGACTTTTTCTATGACTAAATTTCCGTACAGCTCCAGGGTTAGTAGGACTGTGACTGGGGCCATGGTAGAGGTTTCAGGAAAGAAACACCATTCGGGGCTGGGAGGTTTCGCCTGGGAGCATTACACAGATGTTTTCAATTCTGAAGCTTCAATCTCTAAAATGGCAGAGAGATGCTAAGTCTCATCTCGGAGTTTTTGGATGCCTAAAGAAGTGTGTAGCTCCAGGGTTAGCAGGGCTGTGAATGGGGCCATGGTAGAGGGTTCAGGAAATAAACACCTTTCGGGGCTGGGAGGTTTCGCCTGGGCGCAGGGCCCGGACATTTGCTCTTTTTGAGGCTGGAATCTTGAAAATGGCTAGAGATATGCTAAGTTTCATCTCGGAGTTTTTGGATGCCTAAAGGAGCCTGCAGCTCCAGGGTCAGTAGCGCTGTGAATGGGGCCATGGTAGAGGTTTCAGGAAAGACACGGCATTCGGAGCTGGGACCTTTTGCCTGGAAGCAGGGCCCAGATATTTGCAGTTTGGAGGGCTGAACTCGGGCTAAGGCCAGCGAGCCGCTCTGTCGTACGTCGGAGTTTTTCTATGACTAAAGTTCCCTACAGCCCCAGGGTTAGTAGGACTGTGACTGGGGCCATGGTAGAGGTTTCAGGAAAGAAACACCATTCGGGGCTGGGAGGTTTCCCCTGGGAGCATTACACAGATGTTTTCAATTCTGAAACTTCAATCTCTAAAATGGCAGAGAGATGCTAAGTCTCATCTCGGAGTTTTTGGATGCCTAAAGAAGCGTGTAGCTCCAGGGTTAGCAGGGCTGTGAATGGGGCCATGGTAGAGGGTTCAGGAAATAAACACCTTTAGGGGCTGGGAGGTTTCGCCTGGGCGCAGGGCCCCGACGTTTGCAGTTTTGAGGCTGGAATCTCGAAAATGGCTAGAGATATGCTAAGTCTCATCTCCAAGTTTTTAGATGCCTAAAGGAGCCTGCAGCTCCAGGGTTAGTAGGGCTGTGAATGGGGCCGTGGCAGAGGTTTCAGGAAAGACACGGCATTCGGAGCTGGGACCTTTTGCCCGGAAGCAGGGCCCAGACGTTTGCAGTTTGGAGGGCTGAACTCGGGCTAAGGCCAGGGAGCCGCTCTGTCGTACGTCGGAGTTTTTCTATGACTAAAGTTCCCTACAGCTCCAGGGTTAGTAGGACTGTGACTGGGGCCATGGTAGAGGTTTCAGGAAAGAAACACCATTCGGGGCTGGGAGGTTTCACCTGGGAGCATTACACAGATGTTTTCAATTCTGAAGATTCAATCTCTAAAATGGCAGAGAGATGCTAAGTGTCATCTCTGAGTTTTTGGATGCCTAAAGGAGCCTGCAGCTCCAGGGTTAGTAGGGCTGTGAATGGGGCCATGGCAGAGGTTTCAGGAAAGGAACAGCGTTCGGGGCTGGGAGGTTTCGCCTGGGCGCAGGGCCCGGACGTTTGCTGTTTTGAGGCTTGAATCTTGAAAATGTCTAGAGAGTCGCGACGTCGCATGTCGCAGTTTTTGGATGCCTAAAGGAGGGTGTAGCTCCAGGGTTAGCAGGGCTGTGAATGGGGCCATGGTAGAGGTTTCAGGAAAGAAAAACCTTTCGCAGCTGGGACCTTTTGCCTGGGAGCAAGGCCCAGACGTTTGCAGTTTGGAGGGCTGAACTCGGGCTAAGGCCAGCGAGCCGCTCTGTCGTACGTCGCAGTTTTTCTATGACTAAAGTTCCCTACAGCTCCAGGGTTAGTAGGACTGTGACTGGGGCCATGGTAGAGGTTTCAGGAAAGAAACACCATTCGGGGCTGGGAGGTTTCGCCTGGGAGCATTACACAGATGTTTACAATTCTGAAGCTTGAATCTCTAAAATGGCAGAGAGATGCTAAGTCTCATCTCGGAGTTTTTGGATGCCTAAAGAAGCGTGTAGCTCCAGGGTTAGCAGGGCTGTGAATGGGGCCATGGTAGAGGTTTCAGGAAATAAACACCTTTAGGGGCTGGGAGGTTTCGCCTGGGCGCAGGGCCCCGACGTTTACAGTTTTGAGGCTGGAATCTCGAAAATGGCTAGAGATATGCTAAGTCTCATCTCGGAGTTTTTAGATGCCTAAAGGAGCCTGCAGCTCCAGGGTCAGTAGCGCTGTGAATGGGGCCATGGCAGAGGTTTCAGGAAAGAAACACCATTCGGGGCTGGGAGGTTTCGCCTGGGTGCAGGGCCCGGACATTTGCTGTTTTGAGGCTTGAATCTTGAAAATGTCTAGAGAGTCACGCCGTCGCATGTCGCAGTTTTTGGATGCCTAAAGGAGCCTGCAGCTCCAGGGTTAGCAGGGCTGTGAATGGGGCCATGGTAGAGGTTTCAGGAAAGAAAAACCTTTCGCAGCTGGGACCTTTTGCCTGGGAGCAAGGCCCAGACGTTTGCAGTTTGGAGGGCTGAACTCGGGCTAAGGCCAGGGAGCCGCTCTGTCGTACGTCGGAGTTTTTCTATGACTAAAGTTCCCTACAGCTCCAGGGTTAGTAGGACTGTGACTGGGGCCATGGTAGAGGTTTCAGGAAAGAAACACCATTCGGGGCTGGGAGGTTTCGCCTGGGAGCATTACACAGATGTTTACAATTCTGAAGCTTGAATCTCTAAAATGGCAGAGAGATGATAAGTCTCATCTCGGAGTTTTTGGATGCCTAAAGAAGCGTGTAGCTCCAGGGTTAGCAGGGCTGTGAATGGGGCCATGGTAGAGGTTTCAGGAAATAAACACCTTTAGGGGCTGGGAGGTTTCGCCTGGGCGCAGGGCCCCGACGTTTGCAGTTTTGAGGCTGGAATCTCGAAAATGGCTAGAGATATGCTAAGTCTCATCTCCAAGTTTTTAGATGCCTAAAGGAGCCTGCAGCTCCAGGGTCAGTAGCGCTGTGAATGGGGCCATGGCAGAGGTTTCAGGAAAGAAACACCATTCGGGGCTGGGAGTTTTCGCCTGGGTGCAGGGCCCGGACATTTGCTGTTTTGAGGCTTGAATCTTGAAAATGTCTAGAGAGTCGCACTGTCGCATGTCGCAGTTTTTGGATGCCTAAAGGAGCCTGCAGCTCCAGGGTTAGTAGGGCTGTGAATGGGGCCGTGGCAGAGGTTTCAGGAAAGACACGGCATTCGGAGCTGGGACCTTTTGCCTGGGAGCAGGGCCCAGCCGTTTGCAGTTTGGAGGGCTGAACTCGGGCTAAGGCCAGGGAGCCGCTCTGTCGTACGTCGGAGTTTTTCTATGACTAAAGTTCCCTACAGCTCCAGGGTTAGTAGGACTGTGACTGGGGCCATGGTAGAGGTTTCAGGAGAGAAACACCATTCATGGCTGGCAGGTTTTGCCTAGGAGCAGAGCCCGATCGTTTTCAGTTTTGACGGGCGAAGGCAGGCAATGGATAGTGAGCCGCTCTATCGCACGTCGGACTTTTTCTATGACTAAAGTTCCGTACAGCTCCAGGGTTAGTAGGACTGTGACTGGGGCCATGGTAGAGGTTTCAGGAAAGAAACACCATTCGGGGCTGGGAGGTTTCGCCTGGGAGCATTACACAGATGTTTTCAATTCTGAAGCTTCAATCTCTAAAATGGCAGAGAGATGCTAAGTCTCATCTCGGAGTTTTTGGATGCCTAAAGAAGCGTGTAGCTCCAGGGTTAGCAGGGCTGTGAATGGGGCCATGGTAGAGGGTTCAGGAAATAAACACCTTTAGGGGCTGGGAGGTTTCGCCTGGGCGCAGGGCCCGGACATTTGCTCTTTTTGAGGCTGGAATCTCGAAAATGGCTAGAGATATGCTAAGTCTCATCTCCAAGTTTTTAGATGCCTAAAGGAGCCTGCAGCTCCAGGGTCAGTAGCGCTGTGAATGGGGCCATGGCAGAGGTTTCAGGAAAGAAACACCATTCGGGGCTGGGAGTTTTCGCCTGGGTGCAGGGCCCGGACATTTGCTGTTTTGAGGCTTGAATCTTGAAAATGTCTAGAGAGTCGCGCCGTCGCATGTCGCAGTTTTTGGATGCCTAAAGGAGCCTGCAGCTCCAGGGTTAGTAGGGCTGTGAATGGGGCCATGGCAGAGGTTTCAGGAAAGACACGGCATTCGGAGCTGGGACCTTTTGCCCGGAAGCAGGGCCCAGACGTTTGCAGTTTGGAGGGCTGAACTCGGGATAAGGCCAGCGAGCCACTCTGTCGTACGTCGGAGTTTTTCTATGACTAAAGTTCCCTACAGCCGCAGGGTTAGTAGGACTGTGACTGGGGCCATGGTAGAGGTTTCAGGAAAGCAACACCATTCGGGGCTGGGAGGTTTCACCTGGGAGCATTACACAGATGTTTTCAATTCTGAAGCTTCAATCTCTAAAATGGCAGAGAGATGCTAAGTGTCATCTCCGAGTTTTTGGATGCCTAAAGGAGCCTGCAGCTCCAGGGTTAGTAGGGCTGTGAATGGGGCCATGGCAGAGGTTTCAGGAAAGGAACAGCGTTCGGGGCTGGGAGGTTTCGCCTGGGCGCAGGGCCCGGACGTTTGCTGTTTTGAGGCTTGAATCTGGAAAATGTCTAGAGAGTCGCGACGTCGCATGTCGCAGTTTTTGGATGCCTAAAGGAGGCTGCAGCTCCAGGGTTAGCAGGGCTGTGAATGGGGCCATGGTAGAGGTTTCAGGAAAGAAAAACCTTTCGCAGCTGGGACCTTTTGCCTGGGAGCAAGGCCCAGACGTTTGCAGTTTGGAGGGCTGAACTCGGGCTAAGGCCAGCGAGCCGCTCTGTCGTACGTAGGAGTTTCTCTATGACTAAAGTTCCCTACAGCTCCAGGGTTAGTAGGACTGTGACTGGGGCCATGGTAGCGGTTTCAGGAAAGAAACACCATTCGGGGCTGGGAGGTTTCCCCTGGGAGCATTACACAGATGTTTTCAATTCTGAAGCTTGAATCTCTAAAATGGCAGAGAGATGCTAAGTCTCATCTCGGAGTTTTTGGATGCCTAAAGAAGCGTGTAGCTCCAGGGTTAGCAGGGCTGTGAATGGGGCCATGGCAGAGGTTTCAGGAAAGAAACACCATTCGGGGCTGGGAGTTTTCGCCTGGGCGCAGGGCCCGGACATTTGCTGTTTTGAGGCTTGAATCTTGAAAATGTCTAGAGAGTCGCACTGTCGCATGTCGCAGTTTTTGGATGCCTAAAGGAGCCTGCAGCTCCAGGGTTAGTAGGGCTGTGAATGGGGCCGTGGCAGAGGTTTCAGGAAAGACACGGCATTCGGAGCTGGGACCTTTTGCCTGGGAGCAGGGCCCAGCCGTTTGCAGTTTGGAGGGCTGAACTCGGGCTAAGGCCAGGGAGCCGCTCTGTCGTACGTCGGAGTTTTTCTATGACTAAAGTTCCCTACAGCTCCAGGGTTAGTAGGACTGTGACTGGGGCCATGGTAGAGGTTTCAGGAGAGAAACACCATTCATGGCTGGCAGGTTTTGCCTAGGAGCAGAGCCCGATCGTTTTCAGTTTTGACGGGCGAAGGCAGGCAATGGATAGTGAGCCGCTCTATCGCACGTCGGACTTTTTCTATGACTAAAGTTCCGTACAGCTCCAGGGTTAGTAGGACTGTGACTGGGGCCATGGTAGAGGTTTCAGGAAAGAAACACCATTCGGGGCTGGGAGGTTTCGCCTGGGAGCATTACACAGATGTTTTCAATTCTGAAGCTTCAATCTCTAAAATGGCAGAGAGATGCTAAGTCTCATCTCGGAGTTTTTGGATGCCTAAAGAAGCGTGTAGCTCCAGGGTTAGCAGGGCTGTGAATGGGGCCATGGTAGAGGGTTCAGGAAATAAACACCTTTAGGGGCTGGGAGGTTTCGCCTGGGCGCAGGGCCCGGACATTTGCTCTTTTTGAGGCTGGAATCTCGAAAATGGCTAGAGATATGCTAAGTCTCATCTCGGAGTTTTTAGATGCCTAAAGGAGCCTGCAGCTCCAGGGTCAGTAGCGCTGTGAATGGGGCCATGGCAGAGGTTTCAGGAAAGAAACACCATTCGGGGCTGGGAGTTTTCGCCTGGGTGCAGGGCCCGGACATTTGCTGTTTTGAGGCTTGAATCTTGAAAATGTCTAGAGAGTCGCGCCGTCGCATGTCGCAGTTTTTGGATGCCTAAAGGAGCCTGCAGCTCCAGGGTTAGTAGGGCTGTGAATGGGGCCATGGCAGAGGTTTCAGGAAAGACACGGCATTCGGAGCTGGGACCTTTTGCCCGGAAGCAGGGCCCAGACGTTTGCAGTTTGGAGGGCTGAACTCGGGATAAGGCCAGCGAGCCACTCTGTCGTACGTCGGAGTTTTTCTATGACTAAAGTTCCCTACAGCCCCAGGGTTAGTAGGACTGTGACTGGGGCCATGGTAGAGGTTTCAGGAAAGAAACACCATTCGGGGCTGGGAGGTTTCACCTGGGAGCATTACACAGATGTTTTCAATTCTGAAGCTTCAATCTCTAAAATGGCAGAGAGATGCTAAGTGTCATCTCGGAGTTTTTGGATGCCTAAAGGAGCCTGCAGCTCCAGGGTTAGTAGGGCTGTGAATGGGGCCATGGCAGAGGTTTCAGGAAAGGAACAGCGTTCGGGGCTGGGAGGTTTCGCCTGGGCGCAGGGCCCGGACGTTTGCTGTTTTGAGGCTTGAATCTGGAAAATGTCTAGAGAGTCGCGACGTCGCATGTCGCAGTTTTTGGATGCCTAAAGGAGCGTGTAGCTCCAGGGTTAGCAGGGCTGTGAATGGGGCCATGGTAGAGGTTTCAGGAAAGAAAAACCTTTCGCAGCTGGGACCTTTTGCCTGGGAGCAAGGCCCAGACGTTTGCAGTTTGGAGGGCTGAACTCGGGCTAAGGCCAGCGAGCCGCTCTGTCGTACGTCGGAGTTTTTCTATGACTAAAGTTCCCTACAGCTCCAGGGTTAGTAGGACTGTGACTGGGGCCATGGTAGAGGTTTCAGGAAAGAAACACCATTCGGGGCTGGGAGGTTTCGCCTGGGAGCATTACACAGATGTTTTCAATTCTGAAGCTTGAATCTCTAAAATGGCAGAGAGATGCTAAGTCTCATCTCGGAGTTTTTGGATGCCTAAAGAAGCGTGTAGCTCCAGGGTTAGCAGGGCTGTGAATGGGGCCATGGTAGAGGTTTCAGGAAATAAACACCTTTAGGGGCTGGGAGGTTTCGCCTGGGCGCAGGGCCCGGACATTTGCTCTTTTTGAGGCTGGAATCTTGAAAATGTCTAGAGAGTCGCACTGTCGCATGTCGCAGTTTTTGGATGCCTAAAGGAGCCTGCAGCTCCAGGGTCAGTAGGGCTGTGAATGGGGCCGTGGCAGAGGTTTCAGGAAAGAAACACCATTCGGGGCTGGGAGGTTTCGCCTGGGAGCAGGGCCCAGACGTTTGCTGTTTTGAGGCTTGAATCTTGAAAATGTCTAGAGAGTCGCGCCGTCGCATGTCGCAGTTTTTGGATGCCTAAAGGAGCCTGCAGCTCCAGGGTTAGTAGGGCTGTGAATGGGGCCATGGTAGAGGTTTCAGGAAAGACACAACATTCGGGGCTGGGAGGTTTTGCCTGGAAGCAGGGCCCAGACGTTTGCAGTTTTGAGGGCTGAACTCGGGCTAAGGCCAGCGAGCCGCTCTGTCGTACGTCGGAGTTTTTCTATGACTAAAGTTCCCTACAGCTCCAGGGTTAGTAGGACTGTGACTGGGGCCATGGTAGAGGTTTCAGGAAAGAAACACCATTCGGGGCTGGGAGGTTTCGCCTGGGAGCATTACACAGATGTTTACAATTCTGAAGCTTCAATCTCTAAAATGGCAGAGAGATGCTAAGTCTCATCTCGGAGTTTTTGGATGCCTAAAGAAGCGTGTAGCTCCAGGGTTAGCAGGGCTGTGAATGGGGCCATGGTAGAGGTTTCAGGAAATAAACACCTTTAGGGGCTGGGAGGTTTCGCCTGGGCGCAGGGCCCCGACGTTTGCAGTTTTGAGGCTGGAATCTCGAAAATGGCTAGAGATATGCTAAGTCTCATCTCCAAGTTTTTAGATGCCTAAAGGAGCCTGCAGCTCCAGGGTCAGTAGCGCTGTGAATGGGGCCATGGCAGAGGTTTCAGGAAAGAAACACCATTCGGGGCTGGGAGGTTTCGCCTGGGTGCAGGGCCCGGACATTTGCTGTTTTGAGGCTTGAATCTTGAAAATGTCTAGAGAGTCGCGCCGTCGCATGTCGCAGTTTTTGGATGCCTAAAGGAGCCTGCAGCTCCAGGGTTAGTAGGGCTGTGAATGGGGCCGTGGTAGAGGTTTCAGGAAAGACACGGCATTCGGAGCTGGGACCTTTTGCCCGGAAGCAGGGCCCAGACGTTTGCAGTTTGGAGGGCTGAACTCGGGATAAGGCCAGCGAGCCGCTCTGTCGTACGTCGGAGTTTTTCTATGACTAAAGTTCCCTACAGCCCCAGGGTTAGTAGGACTGTGACTGGGGCCATGGTAGAGGTTTCAGGAAAGAAACACCATTCGGGGCTGGGAGGTTTCGCCTGGGAGCATTACACAGATGTTTTCAATTCTGAAGCTTCAATCTCTAAAATGGCAGAGAGATGCTAAGTCTCATCTCGGAGTTTTTGGATGCCTAAAGAAGCGTGTAGCTCCAGGGTTAGCAGGGCTGTGAATGGGGCCATGGTAGAGGGTTCAGGAAATAAACACCTTTAGGGGCTGGGAGGTTTCGCCTGGGCGCAGGGCCCGGACATTTGCTCATTTTGAGGCTGGAATCTTGAAAATGGCTAGAGATATGCTAAGTCTCATCTCGGAGTTTTTAGATGCCTAAAGGAGCCTGCAGCTCCAGGGTCAGTAGCGCTGTGAATGGGGCCATGGCAGAGGTTTCAGGAAAGAAACACCATTCGGGGCTGGGAGTTTTCGCCTGGGTGCAGGGCCCGGACATTTGCTGTTTTGAGGCTTGAATCTTGAAAATGTCTAGAGAGTCGCGCCGTCGCATGTCGCAGTTTTTGGATGCCTAAAGGAGCCTGCAGCTCCAGGGTTAGTAGGGCTGTGAATGGGGCCATGGCAGAGGTTTCAGGAAAGACACGGCATTCGGAGCTGGGACCTTTTGCCCGGAAGCAGGGCCCAGACGTTTGCAGTTTGGAGGGCTGAACTCGGGATAAGGCCAGCGAGCCACTCTGTCGTACGTCGGAGTTTTTCTATGACTAAAGTTCCCTACAGCCCCAGGGTTAGTAGGACTGTGACTGGGGCCATGGTAGAGGTTTCAGGAAAGAAACACCATTCGGGGCTGGGAGGTTTCGCCTGGGAGCATTACACAGATGTTTACAATTCTGAAGCTTGAATCTCTAAAATGGCAGAGAGATGCTAAGTCTCATCTCGGAGTTTTTGGATGCCTAAAGAAGCGTGTAGCTCCAGGGTTAGCAGGGCTGTGAATGGGGCCATGGTAGAGGTTTCAGGAAATAAACACCTTTAGGGGCTGGGAGGTTTCGCCTGGGCGCAGGGCCCCGACGTTTGCAGTTTTGAGGCTGGAATCTCGAAAATGGCTAGAGATATGCTAAGTCTCATCTCCAAGTTTTTAGATGCCTAAAGGAGCCTGCAGCTCCAGGGTCAGTAGCGCTGTGAATGGGGCCATGGCAGAGGTTTCAGGAAAGAAACACCATTCGGGGCTGGGAGGTTTCGCCTGGGTGCAGGGCCCGGACGTTTGCTGTTTTGAGGCTTGAATCTTGAAAATGTCTAGAGAGTCGCACTGTCGCATGTCGCAGTTTTTGGATGCCTAAAGGAGCCTGCAGCTCCAGGGTTAGTAGGGCTGTGAATGGGGCCGTGGTAGAGGTTTCAGGAAAGACACGGCATTCGGAGCTGGGACCTTTTGCCTGGGAGCAGGGCCCAGACGTTTGCAGTTTGGAGGGCTGAACTCGGGCTAAGCCCAGGGAGCCGCTCTGTCGTACGTCGGAGTTTTTCTATGACTAAAGTTCCCTACAGCTCCAGGGTTAGTAGGACTGTGACTGGGGCCATGGTAGAGGTTTCAGGAGAGAAACACCATTCATGGCTGGCAGGTTTTGCCTAGGAGCAGAGCCCGATCGTTTTCAGTTTTGACGGGCGAAGGCAGGCAATGGATAGTGAGCCGCTCTATCGCACGTCGGACTTTTTCTATGACTAAAGTTCCGTACAGCTCCAGGGTTAGTAGGACTGTGACTGGGGCCATGGTAGAGGTTTCAGGAAAGAAACACCATTCGGGGCTGGGAGGTTTCGCCTGGGAGCATTACACAGATGTTTTCAATTCTGAAGCTTCAATCTCTAAAATGGCAGAGAGATGCTAAGTCTCATCTCGGAGTTTTTGGATGCCTAAAGAAGCGTGTAGCTCCAGGGTTAGCAGGGCTGTGAATGGGGCCATGGTAGAGGGTTCAGGAAATAAACACCTTTAGGGGCTGGGAGGTTTCGCCTGGGCGCAGGGCCCGACATTTGCTCTTTTTGAGGCTGGAATCTTGAAAATGGCTAGAGATATGCTAAGTCTCATCTCGGAGTTTTTAGATGCCTAAAGGAGCCTGCAGCTCCAGGGTCAGTAGCGCTGTGAATGGGGCCATGGCAGAGGTTTCAGGAAAGAAACACCATTCGGGGCTGGGAGTTTTCGCCTGGGTGCAGGGCCCGGACATTTGCTGTTTTGAGGCTTGAATCTTGAAAATGTCTAGAGAGTCGCGCCGTCGCATGTCGCAGTTTTTGGATGCCTAAAGGAGCCTGCAGCTCCAGGGTTAGTAGGGCTGTGAATGGGGCCATGGCAGAGGTTTCAGGAAAGACACGGCATTCGGAGCTGGGACCTTTTGCCCGGAAGCAGGGCCCAGACGTTTGCAGTTTGGAGGGCTGAACTCGGGATAAGGCCAGCGAGCCGCTCTGTCGTACGTCGGAGTTTTTCTATGACTAAAGTTCCCTACAGCCCCAGGGTTAGTAGGACTGTGACTGGGGCCATGGTAGAGGTTTCAGGAAAGAAACACCATTCGGGGCTGGGAGGTTTCACCTGGGAGCATTACACAGATGTTTTCAATTCTGAAGCTTCAATCTCTAAAATGGCAGAGAGATGCTAAGTCTCATCTCGGAGTTTTTGGATGCCTAAAGAAGCGTGTAGCTCCAGGGTTAGCAGGGCTGTGAATGGGGCCATGGTAGAGGGTTCAGGAAATAAACACCTTTAGGGGCTGGGAGGTTTCGCCTGGGTGCAGGGCCCGGACATTTGCTCTTTTGAGGCTTGAATCTGGAAAATGTCTAGAGAGTCGCACTGTCGCATGTCGCAGTTTTTGGATGCCTAAAGGAGCCTGCAGCTCCAGGGTTAGCAGGGCTGTGAATGGGGCCATGGTAGAGGTTTCAGGAAATAAACACCTTTAGGGGCTGGGAGGTTTCGCCTGGGCGCAGGGCCCCGACGTTTACAGTTTTGAGGCTGGAATCTCGAAAATGGCTAGAGATATGCTAAGTCTCATCTCCAAGTTTTTAGATGCCTAAAGGAGCCTGCAGCTCCAGGGTCAGTAGCGCTGTGAATGGGGCCATGGCAGAGGTTTCAGGAAAGAAACACCATTCGGGGCTGGGAGGTTTCGCCTGGGTGCAGGGCCCGGACATTTGCTGTTTTGAGGCTTGAATCTGGAAAATGTCTAGAGAGTCACGCCGTCGCATGTCGCAGTTTTTGGATGCCTAAAGGAGCCTGCAGCTCCAGGGTTAGCAGGGCTGTGAATGGGGCCATGGTAGAGGTTTCAGGAAAGAAAAACCTTTCGCAGCTGGGACCTTTTGCCTGGGAGCAAGGCCCAGACGTTTGCAGTTTTGAGGGCTGAACTCGGGCTAAGGCCAGCGAGCCGCTCTGTCGTACGTCGGAGTTTTTCTATGACTAAAGTTCCCTACAGCTCCAGGGTTAGTAGGACTGTGACTGGGGCCATGGTAGAGGTTTCAGGAAAGAAACACCATTCGGGGCTGGGAGGTTTCGCCTGGGAGCATTACACAGATGTTTACAATTCTGAAGCTTGAATCTCTAAAATGGCAGAGAGATGCTAAGTCTCATCTCGGAGTTTTTGGATGCCTAAAGAAGCGTGTAGCTCCAGGGTTAGCAGGGCTGTGAATGGGGCCATGGTAGAGGTTTCAGGAAATAAACACCTTTAGGGGCCTGGAGGTTTCACCTGGGCGCAGGGCCCCGACGTTTGCAGTTTTGAGGCTGGAATCTCGAAAATGGCTAGAGATATGCTAAGTCTCATCTCCAAGTTTTTAGATGCCTAAAGGAGCCTGCAGCTCCAGGGTCAGTAGCGCTGTGAATGGGGCCATGGCAGAGGTTTCAGGAAAGAAACACCATTCGGGGCTGGGAGGTTTCGCCTGGGTGCAGGGCCCGGACGTTTGCTGTTTTGAGGCTTGAATCTTGAAAATGTCTAGAGAGTCGCACTGTCGCATGTCGCAGTTTTTGGATGCCTAAAGGAGCCTGCAGCTCCAGGGTTAGTAGGGCTGTGAATGGGGCCGTGGTAGAGGTTTCAGGAAAGACACGGCATTCGGAGCTGGGACCTTTTGCCTGGGAGCAGGGCCCAGATGTTTGCAGTTTGGAGGGCTGAACTCGGGCTAAGGCCAGGGAGCCGCTCTGTCGTACGTCGGAGTTTTTCTATGACTAAAGTTCCCTACAGCTCCAGGGTTAGTAGGACTGTGACTGGGGCCATGGTAGAGGTTTCAGGAGAGAAACACCATTCATGGCTGGCAGGTTTTGCCTAGGAGCAGAGCCCGATCGTTTTCAGTTTTGACGGGCGAAGGCAGGCAATGGATAGTGAGCCGCTCTATCGCACGTCGGACTTTTTCTATGACTAAAGTTCCGTACAGCTCCAGGGTTAGTAGGACTGTGACTGGGGCCATGGTAGAGGTTTCAGGAAAGAAACACCATTCGGGGCTGGGAGGTTTCGCCTGGGAGCATTACACAGATGTTTTCAATTCTGAAGCTTCAATCTCTAAAATGGCAGAGAGATGCTAAGTCTCATCTCGGAGTTTTTGGATGCCTAAAGAAGCGTGTAGCTCCAGGGTTAGCAGGGCTGTGAATGGGGCCATGGTAGAGGGTTCAGGAAATAAACACCTTTAGGGGCTGGGAGGTTTCGCCTGGGTGCAGGGCCCGGACATTTGCTCTTTTGAGGCTTGAATCTGGAAAATGTCTAGAGAGTCGCACTGTCGCATGTCGCAGTTTTTGGATGCCTAAAGGAGCCTGCAGCTCCAGGGTTAGCAGGGCTGTGAATGGGGCCATGGTAGAGGGTTCAGGAAATAAACACCTTTAGGGGCTGGGAGGTTTCGCCTGGGCGCAGGGCCCCGACGTTTACAGTTTTGAGGCTGGAATCTCGAAAATGGCTAGAGATATGCTAAGTCTAATCTCGGAGTTTTTAGATGCCTAAAGGAGCCTGCAGCTCCAGGGTCAGTAGCGCTGTGAATGGGGCCATGGCAGAGGTTTCAGGAAAGCAACACCATTCGGGGCTGGGAGGTTTCGCCTGGGTGCAGGGCCCGGACGTTTGCTGTTTTGAGGCTTGAATCTGGAAAATGTCTAGAGAGTCACGCCGTCGCATGTCGCAGTTTTTGGATGCCTAAAGGAGCCTGCAGCTCCAGGGTTAGCAGGGCTGTGAATGGGGCCATGGTAGAGGTTTCAGGAAAGAAAAACCTTTCGCAGCTGGGACCTTTTGCCTGGGAGCAAGGCCCAGACGTTTGCAGTTTGGAGGGCTGAACTCGGGCTAAGGCCAGCGAGCCGCTCTGTCGTACGTCGGAGTTTTTCTATGACTAAAGTTCCCTACAGCTCCAGGGTTAGTAGGACTGTGACTGGGGCCATGGTAGAGGTTTCAGGAAAGAAACACCATTCGGGGCTGGGAGGTTTCGCCTGGGAGCATTACACAGATGTTTACAATTCTGAAGCTTGAATCTCTAAAATGGCAGAGAGATGCTAAGTCTCATCTCGGAGTTTTTGGATGCCTAAAGAAGCGTGTAGCTCCAGGGTTAGCAGGGCTGTGAATGGGGCCATGGTAGAGGTTTCAGGAAATAAACACCTTTAGGGGCTGGGAGGTTTCGCCTGGGCGCAGGGCCCCGACGTTTGCAGTTTTGAGGCTGGAATCTCGAAAATGGCTAGAGATATGCTAAGTCTCATCTCCAAGTTTTTAGATGCCTAAAGGAGCCTGCAGCTCCAGGGTCAGTAGCGCTGTGAATGGGGCCATGGCAGAGGTTTCAGGAAAGAAACACCATTCGGGGCTGGGAGGTTTCGCCTGGGTGCAGGGCCCGGACGTTTGCTGTTTTGAGGCTTGAATCTTGAAAATGTCTAGAGAGTCGCACTGTCGCATGTCGCAGTTTTTGGATGCCTAAAGGAGCCTGCAGCTCCAGGGTTAGTAGGGCTGTGAATGGGGCCGTGGTAGAGGTTTCAGGAAAGACACGGCATTCGGAGCTGGGACCTTTTGCCTGGGAGCAGGGCCCAGACGTTTGCAGTTTGGAGGGCTGAACTCGGGCTAAGCCCAGGGAGCCGCTCTGTCGTACGTCGGAGTTTTTCTATGACTAAAGTTCCCTACAGCTCCAGGGTTAGTAGGACTGTGACTGGGGCCATGGTAGAGGTTTCAGGAGAGAAACACCATTCATGGCTGGCAGGTTTTGCCTAGGAGCAGAGCCCGATCGTTTTCAGTTTTGACGGGCGAAGGCAGGCAATGGATAGTGAGCCGCTCTATCGCACGTCGGACTTTTTCTATGACTAAAGTTCCGTACAGCTCCAGGGTTAGTAGGACTGTGACTGGGGCCATGGTAGAGGTTTCAGGAAAGAAACACCATTCGGGGCTGGGAGGTTTCGCCTGGGAGCATTACACAGATGTTTTCAATTCTGAAGCTTCAATCTCTAAAATGGCAGAGAGATGCTAAGTCTCATCTCGGAGTTTTTGGATGCCTAAAGAAGCGTGTAGCTCCAGGGTTAGCAGGGCTGTGAATGGGGCCATGGTAGAGGGTTCAGGAAATAAACACCTTTAGGGGCTGGGAGGTTTCGCCTGGGCGCAGGGCCCGGACATTTGCTCTTTTTGAGGCTGGAATCTTGAAAATGGCTAGAGATATGCTAAGTCTCATCTCGGAGTTTTTAGATGCCTAAAGGAGCCTGCAGCTCCAGGGTCAGTAGCGCTGTGAATGGGGCCATGGCAGAGGTTTCAGGAAAGAAACACCATTCGGGGCTGGGAGTTTTCGCCTGGGTGCAGGGCCCGGACATTTGCTGTTTTGAGGCTTGAATCTTGAAAATGTCTAGAGAGTCGCGCCGTCGCATGTCGCAGTTTTTGGATGCCTAAAGGAGCCTGCAGCTCCAGGGTTAGTAGGGCTGTGAATGGGGCCATGGCAGAGGTTTCAGGAAAGACACGGCATTCGGAGCTGGGACCTTTTGCCCGGAAGCAGGGCCCAGACGTTTGCAGTTTGGAGGGCTGAACTCGGGATAAGGCCAGCGAGCCACTCTGTCGTACGTCGGAGTTTTTCTATGACTAAAGTTCCCTACAGCCCCAGGGTTAGTAGGACTGTGACTGGGGCCATGGTAGAGGTTTCAGGAAAGAAACACCATTCGGGGCTGGGAGGTTTCACCTGGGAGCATTACACAGATGTTTTCAATTCTGAAGCTTCAATCTCTAAAATGGCAGAGAGATGCTAAGTCTCATCTCGGAGTTTTTGGATGCCTAAAGAAGCGTGTAGCTCCAGGGTTAGCAGGGCTGTGAATGGGGCCATGGTAGAGGGTTCAGGAAATAAACACCTTTAGGGGCTGGGAGGTTTCGCCTGGGTGCAGGGCCCGGACATTTGCTCTTTTGAGGCTTGAATCTGGAAAATGTCTAGAGAGTCGCACTGTCGCATGTCGCAGTTTTTGGATGCCTAAAGGAGCCTGCAGCTCCAGGGTTAGCAGGGCTGTGAATGGGGCCATGGTAGAGGTTTCAGGAAATAAACACCTTTAGGGGCTGGGAGGTTTCGCCTGGGCGCAGGGCCCCGACGTTTACAGTTTTGAGGCTGGAATCTCGAAAATGGCTAGAGATATGCTAAGTCTCATCTCCAAGTTTTTAGATGCCTAAAGGAGCCTGCAGCTCCAGGGTCAGTAGCGCTGTGAATGGGGCCATGGCAGAGGTTTCAGGAAAGAAACACCATTCGGGGCTGGGAGGTTTCGCCTGGGTGCAGGGCCCGGACATTTGCTGTTTTGAGGCTTGAATCTGGAAAATGTCTAGAGAGTCACGCCGTCGCATGTCGCAGTTTTTGGATGCCTAAAGGAGCCTGCAGCTCCAGGGTTAGCAGGGCTGTGAATGGGGCCATGGTAGAGGTTTCAGGAAAGAAAAACCTTTCGCAGCTGGGACCTTTTGCCTGGGAGCAAGGCCCAGACGTTTGCAGTTTGGAGGGCTGAACTCGGGCTAAGGCCAGCGAGCCGCTCTGTCGTACGTCGGAGTTTTTCTATGACTAAAGTTCCCTACAGCTCCAGGGTTAGTAGGACTGTGACTGGGGCCATGGTAGAGGTTTCAGGAAAGAAACACCATTCGGGGCTGGGAGGTTTCGCCTGGGAGCATTACACAGATGTTTACAATTCTGAAGCTTGAATCTCTAAAATGGCAGAGAGATGCTAAGTCTCATCTCGGAGTTTTTGGATGCCTAAAGAAGCGTGTAGCTCCAGGGTTAGCAGGGCTGTGAATGGGGCCATGGTAGAGGTTTCAGGAAATAAACACCTTTAGGGGCTGGGAGGTTTCGCCTGGGCGCAGGGCCCCGACGTTTGCAGTTTTGAGGCTGGAATCTCGAAAATGGCTAGAGATATGCTAAGTCTCATCTCGGAGTTTTTAGATGCCTAAAGGAGCCTGCAGCTCCAGGGTCAGTAGCGCTGTGAATGGGGCCATGGCAGAGGTTTCAGGAAAGAAACACCATTCGGGGCTGGGAGGTTTCGCCTGGGTGCAGGGCCCGGACGTTTGCTGTTTTGAGGCTTGAATCTTGAAAATGTCTAGAGAGTCGCACTGTCGCATGTCGCAGTTTTTGGATGCCTAAAGGAGCCTGCAGCTCCAGGGTTAGTAGGGCTGTGAATGGGGCCGTGGTAGAGGTTTCAGGAAAGACACGGCATTCGGAGCTGGGACCTTTTGCCCGGAAGCAGGGCCCAGACGTTTGCAGTTTGGAGGGCTGAACTCGGGATAAGGCCAGCGAGCCGCTCTGTCGTACGTCGGAGTTTTTCTATGACTAAAGTTCCCTACAGCCCCAGGGTTAGTAGGACTGTGACTGGGGCCATGGTAGAGGTTTCAGGAAAGAAACACCATTCGGGGCTGGGAGGTTTCGCCTGGGAGCATTACACAGATGTTTTCAATTCTGAAGCTTCAATCTCTAAAATGGCAGAGAGATGCTAAGTCTCATCTCGGAGTTTTTGGATGCCTAAAGAAGCGTGTAGCTCCAGGGTTAGCAGGGCTGTGAATGGGGCCATGGTAGAGGGTTCAGGAAATAAACACCTTTAGGGGCTGGGAGGTTTCGCCTGGGCGCAGGGCCCGGACATTTGCTCATTTTGAGGCTGGAATCTTGAAAATGGCTAGAGATATGCTAAGTCTCATCTCGGAGTTTTTAGATGCCTAAAGGAGCCTGCAGCTCCAGGGTCAGTAGCGCTGTGAATGGGGCCATGGCAGAGGTTTCAGGAAAGAAACACCATTCGGGGCTGGGAGTTTTCGCCTGGGTGCAGGGCCCGGACATTTGCTGTTTTGAGGCTTGAATCTTGAAAATGTCTAGAGAGTCGCGCCGTCGCATGTCGCAGTTTTTGGATGCCTAAAGGAGCCTGCAGCTCCAGGGTTAGTAGGGCTGTGAATGGGGCCATGGCAGAGGTTTCAGGAAAGACACGGCTTTCGGAGCTGGGACCTTTTGCCTGGAAGCAGGGCCCAGACGTTTGCAGTTTGGAGGGCTGAACTCGGGATAAGGCCAGCGAGCCACTCTGTCGTACGTCGGAGTTTTTCTATGACTAAAGTTCCCTACAGCCCCAGGGTTAGTAGGACTGTGACTGGGGCCATGGTAGAGGTTTCAGGAAAGAAACACCATTCGGGGCTGGGAGGTTTCGCCTGGGAGCATTACACAGATGTTTACAATTCTGAAGCTTGAATCTCTAAAATGGCAGAGAGATGCTAAGTCTCATCTCGGAGTTTTTGGATGCCTAAAGAAGCGTGTAGCTCCAGGGTTAGCAGGGCTGTGAATGGGGCCATGGTAGAGGTTTCAGGAAATAAACACCTTTAGGGGCTGGGAGGTTTCGCCTGGGCGCAGGGCCCCGACGTTTGCAGTTTTGAGGCTGGAATCTCGAAAATGGCTAGAGATATGCTAAGTCTCATCTCCAAGTTTTTAGATGCCTAAAGGAGCCTGCAGCTCCAGGGTCAGTAGCGCTGTGAATGGGGCCATGGCAGAGGTTTCAGGAAAGAAACACCATTCGGGGCTGGGAGGTTTCGCCTGGGTGCAGGGCCCGGACGTTTGCTGTTTTGAGGCTTGAATCTTGAAAATGTCTAGAGAGTCGCACTGTCGCATGTCGCAGTTTTTGGATGCCTAAAGGAGCCTGCAGCTCCAGGGTTAGTAGGGCTGTGAATGGGGCCGTGGTAGAGGTTTCAGGAAAGACACGGCATTCGGAGCTGGGACCTTTTGCCTGGGAGCAGGGCCCAGACGTTTGCAGTTTGGAGGGCTGAACTCGGGCTAAGCCCAGGGAGCCGCTCTGTCGTACGTCGGAGTTTTTCTATGACTAAAGTTCCCTACAGCTCCAGGGTTAGTAGGACTGTGACTGGGGCCATGGTAGAGGTTTCAGGAGAGAAACACCATTCATGGCTGGCAGGTTTTGCCTAGGAGCAGAGCCCGATCGTTTTCAGTTTTGACGGGCGAAGGCAGGCAATGGATAGTGAGCCGCTCTATCGCACGTCGGACTTTTTCTATGACTAAAGTTCCGTACAGCTCCAGGGTTAGTAGGACTGTGACTGGGGCCATGGTAGAGGTTTCAGGAAAGAAACACCATTCGGGGCTGGGAGGTTTCGCCTGGGAGCATTACACAGATGTTTTCAATTCTGAAGCTTCAATCTCTAAAATGGCAGAGAGATGCTAAGTCTCATCTCGGAGTTTTTGGATGCCTAAAGAAGCGTGTAGCTCCAGGGTTAGCAGGGCTGTGAATGGGGCCATGGTAGAGGGTTCAGGAAATAAACACCTTTAGGGGCTGGGAGGTTTCGCCTGGGCGCAGGGCCCGGACATTTGCTCTTTTTGAGGCTGGAATCTTGAAAATGGCTAGAGATATGCTAAGTCTCATCTCGGAGTTTTTAGATGCCTAAAGGAGCCTGCAGCTCCAGGGTCAGTAGCGCTGTGAATGGGGCCATGGCAGAGGTTTCAGGAAAGAAACACCATTCGGGGCTGGGAGTTTTCGCCTGGGTGCAGGGCCCGGACATTTGCTGTTTTGAGGCTTGAATCTTGAAAATGTCTAGAGAGTCGCGCCGTCGCATGTCGCAGTTTTTGGATGCCTAAAGGAGCCTGCAGCTCCAGGGTTAGTAGGGCTGTGAATGGGGCCATGGCAGAGGTTTCAGGAAAGACACGGCATTCGGAGCTGGGACCTTTTGCCCGGAAGCAGGGCCCAGACGTTTGCAGTTTGGAGGGCTGAACTCGGGCTAAGGCCAGCGAGCCGCTCTGTCGTACGTCGGAGTTTTTCTATGACTAAAGTTCCCTACAGCCCCAGGGTTAGTAGGACTGTGACTGGGGCCATGGTAGAGGTTTCAGGAAAGAAACACCATTCGGGGCTGGGAGGTTTCACCTGGGAGCATTACACAGATGTTTTCAATTCTGAAGCTTCAATCTCTAAAATGGCAGAGAGATGCTAAGTCTCATCTCGGAGTTTTTGGATGCCTAAAGAAGCGTGTAGCTCCAGGGTTAGCAGGGCTGTGAATGGGGCCATGGTAGAGGGTTCAGGAAATAAACACCTTTAGGG
>NW_026562040.1:0-50525 GCF_028858705.1 Grus americana
GACCAGCAGTAGTGGCCAGCCTTTATAATGTTAATCCTCACTGAAATAAGTAGCCCCTTGGGCTGTAAGTCTTTGAATGTAGAAGCGAAAAAATCTTTGAAAGATGTCAGTGTGTTTTGAGAGTTCTTCCGTCACACAAATCAAGGTCAGGTCACGGTCTCCACATATGGAGTAAGTTGTTTTTGAAGCTCATTCCTCTATATGCTGTGTGGTCTGGCATGGATATTTAGAAGTGCTAAGAGTTATTAAAATAATTAACGCAGTTTAATGTCTCTGGAGTGACCATTTTTTTTTTTTACTCACGGACATAAATGTAAACCAACCTGAACAAATATTTCATTATTTAGGAAGTTTATCTCATTTATAAGGTCTTCTGCATTCACTTGCCATCGTTTATAAAAAGCAAAAAGCTAGCCGCATCCCAAGTTAGGAAGTGCCTTTCCTTTTCTCCTTAATTCAAATCAGGTGTCTTCCACTAAACTTTCGAAAAGATGAGCTAAAGGGGGGAATTCCCAAGGATCGACTGACAATTGGAGCAAGTCTGGCTGATGTTGATCCAATGCAAATAGATTGTTCAGTAAGTAATTTTAGTTCATTGTGTCCATGAGATGTTTCCAGTGTTTCTGAAAGCTTTCAATAACCTGCTGTCTACAGCTACCTTGGTTTACAGTTTCTCTCCAGCAATTTGAAAATTGCCCCGAACATTTCCTTTGTGCTGACATGTACTTTCTGATGAACCTCATCAAGGTTGCAGCTTTCTTTAACATATAAAACGTGTTCCGCTGACTTTATTTTTAGGTGCGATTTGATGGTGTGGGTGGTCTTTCTGACCACATTTCAGCTTTAAAAGAGATGGTCGTTTTTCCACTGCTTTACCCAGAAGTCTTTGAGAGATTCAAAATTCAACCTCCAAGGTAACAGATTGTGTTGGGTTTTGTGTGGCAAGGTTTTGGTAGCGGGAGGGGCTACAGGGGTGGCTTTTGTGAGAAGCTGCTAGAAGCTTCCCCTGTGTCTGATAGAGCCAATGCCAGCCGGCTCCAAGATGGATCCGCCCCTGGCCAGGGCCAAGCCAATCAGCGCCTCTGTGATAACATATTTAAGAAGGAAAACAAAAGAGTTAAGAAAGCTTTTGCAACCGGAGAGAGGAGTGAGAAGATGTAAGAAAACTCTGCAGACACCAAGGTCAGTGAGGAAGGAGGGGGAGGAGGTGCTCCAGCACCGGAGCAAAGATCCCTCTGCAGCCCGTGGTGAAAACCATGGTGAAGCAGGCTGTCCCCTGCAGCCCATGGAGGAGGGATGAGGGGATGTAGAGATTCCACCTGCAGCCCGTGGAGGACCCCACGCTGGAGCAGGTGGAGGCACCTGAAGGAGGCTGTGGCCTGTGGGAAGCCCACGCTGGAGCAAGTCCGGGCCGGACCGGTAGACCCGCGAAGAGGGGAGCCCACGCCAGGGCAGGTTTGCTGGCAGGATTTGTGACCTTGTGGGAGAGACCCCACGCTGGAGCAGTCTGCTCCTGAAGGTCTGCACCCTGTGGGAGAGACTACGCTGGAGCAGTTCGTGAAGGACTGTAGCCCGTGGGAGAGACTCCATGTTGGAGCAGGGGAATGTTGAGAGGAGTCCTCCCCCTGAGGACAAAGAAGCGGCAGAGACAATGTGTGCTGAACTGACCGCAACCCCATTCCCTGCCCCCTTGTGCCGCTGAGGGGGGAGGAGGTTGAAGCCAGGAGCGAAGTTGAGCCCGAGAAGATGGGAGGGGGGGGGGAGGTGTTTTAAGACTTGATTGTATTTTTCTCATTGCTCTACTCTGTTTTGCCTAGTAATAAATTAGATGAATCTCCTCTCTACATTCAGTCTGTTTTGCTCCTGACGGTAATTAGTGAGTGATCTCCCCCTGTCCTTATCTCGACCCAAGCCTTTTGTTAGACTTCTCCTCTCCCATCCCGCTGGGGGAGGGGTGAGTGAGCGGCCGCGTGGCACCCAGCTACCGGCTGGGCCTAAACCACGACACAGATATTGTTTAAAACTATGAATTCTAATTCACCCATTTTCAGGAGAATATTCAACTGAGGTATCAATATGTTTCCACGCTTCGGAATTTTCAGCAATGTTGATGGGGCTTTTTGGCAGTAGTAAAAAGCAATTTCTTAAAAATGGATAGAATCCAGAATATATGTAGGTTCAAGGATGTACCGTGTGGTGAGAGTATACTTTAAAAGTGTCTTGCCTTTAAAAGGTGGGGCTGAGTCATTTTGGTTTGAGTTCGATGGCCACGTCCGCTTGATTAGTTTATAAGCAAGAAGGAATCATCTACTGGTAGTCAACTGTAATTTGTTGCTTGGAAGTCCAGTTGTCTCTCCCACCAACTGTCTTTTTGTTCAAGTGATCAGGGATACATTTTAGAATTGACAGGACTTGCAACTAGAACCTTGCCGTGTTTGTTGTGCTTGGGCTAAAGGAAGGATCTGACCACTTTTTACACAGCTAAATTAGTTCTGCATTATGACATTATTAGAGATTTAATTGTTAGCTTTATATATTCTTGATCAGCGCAGTTCAATTATGGTATAGTGAAATATGACTTTAAATTCTTTGCTTTCGGTAACTTTAAAAGTATTACAAATAATGAAAAGACAATATTCCAGTGGGTTTGCTTCTTTCTTCATTGAAATTCTTTTTGAAACAGCAGTGTATTGGCTTTTCTAGTTGATGGCTGTATTTATCTGGAAATGCAGAATACTCTCCCAGGTTTAGACTTCCACCTCATTTATCATCAGCAACGGATGGCCTGGGAGACCAAATCCAGTAACTTAAAGCTTTTTAAGGGAGAATGAAATGCTTTACTAGCAAATCTTGCCTTTTGTGAAAACAAGCATTTACATGCAGCATATCATAAGTTAGCCAAGTCTCAGATTCTGCGCTCAAGTTTGTTCTGGTTTGGCTCCACTGTGCTGTAACCACCCCTGGTAGTTTGTCAGCAGTTTTGGAAGTGTCCTTCCGGGACACTAGGATCTTTTCTCGAGGTTTGTACGTCTCCATTATCCTCTTTATTTGTTGCGTTCACTGCCTTGTTGAATTGTGTAGGAACACAAAACTTCCATCTCTTTTCACTTTTCTCACACTTCAGCTGTTACCGCGATCTTATACACAAAGTGTTTTGGTTAGGAGAGAAGAGGGGTGTGGTTTAGGGATGAGGACTGTAATAGATACTTTTCCATCATACATGAATCTTTTCTTCTTTTTCTTTCTTTCTTTCTTTCTTTCTTTTTTTTTTTTTTTTTTTTTTTTTTAATAATTGCAGAGGCTGTCTATTCTATGGTCCACCAGGGACTGGAAAGACACTGGTTGCTCGTGCGCTTGCTAATGAATGCAGCCAAGGTGAGAGGAGAATAGCCTTTTTTATGCGAAAAGGTGCCAACTGCCTGAGTAAATGGGCGGGGGAATCTGAACGACAGCTTCGGTTATTATTTGATCAGGTAAGGTTGAAACGTGCTGTGTGTTCTGTCCGAGTGGTAACTGTAATCTTCTGTGGTCAGTATTTTTAAGAACAACTCACTCCTTTTTGGTTTTTGTCAGTTCTTTCCACTGAAATGGGTTTGTTAGTGTTTCCTTTTTCAGTGGTTTTTTTTACGGGCTTGAAATCTTGAGATGTATTAGGGAAGATTAATAAAACAAAACCTCGCAAAGCAAACCCCTGCTACCCACCTCAAAAAAAACCCCACCAAAACCCCCAAAATAACCATCAACAAAAAAACCCCACCAAACCCAAACCAAAACAGCCACAAAAAGGGTTTCAAGAGGCAAGAGATGGATGGTGGCTTTAGATCCGAGGGAAACAGATGCAGGCTGACGGCATAGTCATTTAAATTCCTAATGGAAGCTTGCTTTCAGAACCTGTAATTGAATTAAGTCTCGGCTCTGTTCTCGGCGGTTGCCAAATAGCTGTAAAAACTACTGCTCTGATTTGTTTCCTGTCACCCGGTCTCAGTGGCTTGACACAAGCTGCCGTTTTCTGTTACTCGTGCCCCTCACTCCATTAGCCCAATTAGTAGAGATCCCTGATGCCACTCTGAAAGATCTAGTTCCAGTGACTTCCCAACCAAAACATTTTTAATGCATTTTCTCTTTAAAATAGTCCCGGTTTACTTATGTCCATATTCCTCTGTTTTCATTCGAGGCCTACCAGATGCGACCTTCAATTATCTTCTTCGATGAGATAGATGGCCTTGCTCCTGTGCGGTCCAGTGAACAAGACCAAATTCATAGGTAGTACATTTTTGGTATCTACATAGAAGCTGCTTGATCTTTGTGAAAAGACCACCACACCCTGTTTAACTTTATGTGATACATTAATTTATCCTGAAAACTAGTAATTCAATGCTACTAAAATTCAGATGATTTTCAAACAATAACTGAAACCAATTCACTCAGCTTGATATCAGCACAAGGCCTGTGTTAGCTTACTGGTTTTGTTATGTCCTAAATTAAGTCTTTCGCTAATTGGCGTCTCATCAAGAAAAGCCTGTCCTTTTTGAGTGGTCATTGCAGAAGATTGCGTAGAATGTAACAAAATTTACTAAACCAGTGAATGAAGATTATATTTTTTCTGTTAGCTCTATTGTGTCAACTCTTCTGGCCCTTATGGATGGCTTAGACAGCAGAGGAGAGATTGTGGTCATTGGAGCCACCAACAGGCTGGATTCTATAGATCCTGCTTTACGAAGACCCGGCCGCTTTGATCGAGAGTTCCTCTTCAGCTTGCCAGATAAAGAGGTCAGAACTTAAACTCAACCTTAATGCTCATGTGACAAAGTCCCTCTTTATAACAAAACCACATAACAATGCAGGATTACAGAGCAGTTAAAGTCAAACCCAGTGTTGGACAACTTGGGCAAAAGAGAGACTGTGGAGGGCAGATCCGGTACTGAATATATACCATTAAGAGGATTTCCACAAGTAGTTAGTTCTGTAATTAGTTTTGGTTTCACTGTGACCAGCCAAGAAAATGGGATGCTGCTAGTCACTGAAACATGTAAGAAAGAATGAATGCCCCAATTAGCTGTAAATTACTGCTATCTCATCTTGAAAATGAAAGAAATGGTGTGCGCACAAGAATTCCTTTTTGCAAACAAAAACTTTTCTCAAGGCTGGTGCTGGAGCGATTGAATTTTTTTCCATTCCCAAATCTGTCCATGTTTGCTGACTGACTTAATCCACTTAGACACTTTCACCCTGAAGTGGTCTTGCTCTCAGTTCTTGGTTTACGAATGGATAGTGGATGTACCTGTGCTGGATGGTTCCCAGGCTGCGTATCCTGGGAGGGAAGTATTTTGGGAGCTGACATTCTTACTGGTAACTTCTTATTGGACAAAGATGCGAGGTACGCTGGACAGGTGTGGGGCTTGGGAAGCTTCTAGTTCAATGGCGATAGCTAAGCAATGAAAAAGTAGGTGTATAGCAACCAAAAAATATGGGGAGGAAGATAGTGTGGAACCCTGGTCTTGTGTGTTTTAATTTGGCTATGGTTGAAGGCTAGTAAAAGTGCACTAAACAGCATCTTTAACAGAAACATTTGTCTCCAGTTTTTATCTCCTTTCAGGAACAGGAGAGGAGGTGCCGTGAAACACATACACTATATGATTCCCTACTGTGGAAGAATTCTAGAAATCTGCCGTAATTAAACTGTGTACCAGGGAATACTTAAATAAAAGATCTTGCTAAGATCGGAGATGAAGATAGGCAACGTTTGACATTTTCTGGATCAGTGACAGTAGTTTGAGTCATAATTATTGTTCGTCTTTGTAGTAATTGTAGCAATTACTCTGCAAAAGCAGAGAGCGTGTTAATCGAACTGTAAAATACTTAAAAGTTTAGCAGATAAACCAAGTATTTGTATTAATGTGAGGGTGTGGGGGGTTTTGTGTTGGTTTGGGGATTTTGAAGAGAAAACTTTGGACAAACTAAAATGCGACCATTTTATTTCCAGGCTAGAAAAGAGATTTTCAAGATTCACACACGAGATTGGACCCCAAAGCCATCGGACATGTTTCTTGAAGAGCTAGCTGAAAAATGCGTTGGTAAGTTTGAAAATACAGTGAGTTACTGCATGGGACTGAGTCCGAAGGAATCTGAGCTTGTAGCAGGCAGTACTCGAGCTCTTGCACCTTGCTGCAGAGTGAGGCGGCTGGCACGCCGTGGGAGCAAAGAAAGTTAGATGCTTCTTTTCTTTTAATTTTCTTTCTGTCTCTCAGAACGTTGAATGGGTTTTGGGCATCTTCCCTGGGAGCAAAGTTTTGATTAGGGGGCTGCTTAAGAAGCGCAGGATATCAGGCTGCGAGCCACGTAACAAAACTTCTCTGCAGTGCAGTAACTCTTTACATTCTCTCTTAAACTGTTAATTTTTGGCCGCATACAAAGTCTTTCAGTGTTGCGCTTGGGGAACCTTGGCCTTGACTTCTGTGTTGCCTGAGACTGATGTAACCTTTGATTCTTGTTTTCTTTGTTAGGGTACTGTGGTGCTGATATTAAATCCTTATGTGCTGAAGCTGCCCTCTGTGCTTTGCGCCGCCGCTATCCTCAGCTATACAAAAGTAGCGAGAAACTGCAGTTAGATGTTGCTTCTATCAAAATAACAGCAAAGGATTTTGTCATGGCTATGCAGAAGACTGTTCCAGCTTCACAGAGGGCTGTGGCTTCACCTGGGCGAGCGCTATCATCTGTTTCAAAACCACTGCTTGAAAACACCTTAGCAAGAATTTTACAAGCCTTGCAGAGAGTATTTCCCCACGCAGAGTTTGCACTACAGAAGGACCAACAGCCAGGTATAACAATAACATTCACTACTTTAAAATTCTGTCAAAGCAAAAAATTCTCATTTGTGCAATCAACATACACAAACCTCTTGGCCATAATGACAGCAGAATTTCAGAATATGCATGTGCATGCTTTTATTTCAGGAACATCGTGGATAGGTTTTAGTCTGGATTCTAAACTGAAGTGCTGGATGGGAGCTATGAATGACTCACAATAGGCCGTAGAGAACTATGCGTTCTCTACTACAGCACCCTGTTTCTGACAGTAGCTAACATCATATTTACCATTTGTAGAGATGGATCTGAGGTTTAAAGTATGAGGCACCTCTTTCAAAATATTTAAATAGAGGGGAAAAAGGTATTTTTACATGAATGCTTCTAATTCCTGTCTGAAGAATGTCAGGACCACAATGCAAGCATAAGCGGTTTAAGCTAAATACTGTTTTAGCTATCGTGATTTTTTTTTTAGCCATAGTCTCTTAACTTAAATGTTTGTGGATCACACTGTACACTTGTACAGGAGATGAGAATGGTTTAGTAGTGTGTACTTTGGGACTTGGCTTAGCATACGTGAGCTCACACCCCTGACTGCATCAGCCCTGATCAGGTTTACTCTGTCAGTTGGTGAGAGCAAAGAAATTGATAAACTCACTCCACTCTTGATTAATGGAAATCTGTTAATAGTTAGTTATGCTAATCTCTGGAGACTGTCCTACCAGGATGACTCCCAGTAGAGCCAGGAGATAGGTTAGCATTGGTAAAACAGAGGCAGAAATCCACCAACAAAACAAAAGCAGAGAGGCTAGGGGATTGGTAATTGCATCCCTTCTCTGTTGTCTGCCTTCCATTATCTACTCATTCGGTGATCTGTGAGGAGCCTTACTTAGCAGGTGTGTTGGTCTGTATATTCTGACTCACTAGTCCTACACAAATGGAAGTTTGTGGCCATCGCACTCGCTTAATTCCCTCGCTTCCAGTGCGGGAACCTGCCCCAGAAAGAAGTGGCCTTGTTGGGTTTTTCAGGTGTCTCGGAACCACCAAAGTTGTTCCTAATCATCTTTCTTCTAAGGAGAAAAAAAACCAAACCACCTCCCAAGCACTTTAGGACAGCTTTGTAGAGACTTGTGCAGTCTCCTTAGGTCTGTGGTAGGACGAACTCTTCAGAAAACAGCATTCGGTGTGTGCCCTCAAATGAAGAAATAGAAGAAAAGGGATTTCCAGCACTGATTTGAAGCTGTGTTAATGCGAGAGTGAGATACGGAGTATTCAGGAAAGTTAACAAACCTCTCTTGTCTTTCAGACAGTGTAAATCATGTTTTAAGAAATTATGCAGTTGACAGTGATGAGGAATCGCCATCAATCTTTGAAGATAAGCCAACTCATCAAATGCCCAGTAGAGAAAAGGAAAAATTCCTCAATTTTAGCAGGTAAATGTTGATATTAAGCTTTTGACATTTTAATGTGGAAGTTGTATAAGCCAACAGTTGAAAAAATAAGATTGTTGTCATCACTGTTGGGTCAGTTATTTTTCTCCGTTTCTATCGCTATGCTGTCCAGAAAATGTGACCAGCTGAGTTTGGTTAGGTCTCTAAGACCTTTGACTTCAGCCACTAAAGGTACAGTGGTATTGTGCTGGAAAAAACAAACGCTCTTCACAAATGTGTTTCATGCTAGGAAAGCAAGATTACTAGGAAATTAATACACAATTCAAAGATGAAACAATTAGAATGACTGAATACAATCTTGTACGTATGTAGCGTACTGCTGTAATTTAACTAATCCAATTGCGTACTTCAGATACAGCTCATGTGTTTCAGCGCCCACCTTAATTTTTTCCTAGAAACGTTGTTCTGCTCCTTCCTTCCCGCTATCTCCAGTAACTACGGCCAAATTTCAGCTGAACTTGACAGATGTAGAGATCTCGTAGTTACTTAAACTCAAGACCTACTGAAAATTGGGGTGTACAGATCCCGATTGGTGTGTGTTGAGAGAGAGAGCGAGAGCGAGTTGTATTTCTCCTCCATATCAAGTTACTGACCAGTTGTCGTGTGTGTATTTAGCTGGACAAGTCCCCGTGTGTGATTTAAGAGCCATTACTTAAGCCAGCCAAACGAATAGCAGAGATGCTGGGGATTGGCAGGATTTCTTTGGGGAGCTATGGTACAAGGTTGTAAGAAAATGAGCTTTGATAGTCTTCCTGATCACAGACCAGCTTATTATTTACTGGAACATGGAGAGTATTTACCAAAAAAAAAGAGGTTAGGGAAAAACCTTTAACATCTGTGTGCCTAGTCATCACTTCATTTTGAAACTTACTATCTTCTAATTGTTCTAGAAATGCTTATTACCAGCCAACATCTTGCAGGCCACGGTTCTTACTAGTTGGAGAGCCAGGATGTGGGCAAGCTTCTCATTTGGCACCTGCGGTAATACATGCCCTGGAAAAGTTTCCAGTTTATACGCTAGACCTACCTGCTTTGTTTGTTACCGCCACATCACCGGAAGAAACATGTGCACGGGTATCTTTTTTTTCTTTTTAATCTCATAGGCTTCATGAACTGTATATAAACTAGTAAAATAAGCAAAATTCATTGTTAATAGAGGTGGCCTGGTTTGAACGTGCTGTTAGGTTTACTTCTGTCCGAAAATGCGCGTTTCTTTTTAGATCATATAATCCCGAGTGAGGATGTTGTACATGGCCGTATCTTCTATTCCAAATTAAACCGTGAGGAATTTGCTAGCAGCTTGGGAAGCTGGGAGGTGCTGCTAATAAATCCCTCTTTATCGCAAGAAATCCTGCCCATTTCGGTGGGATCCAGAAAGTTGTTTTCATTGCTGCTTACGAGACTCTGCTCCCAGTAGGTGGCTCTGCATCAGCCTGACTGCAGGTCACGCACTTTTTGTAGGCTTTTTTATTAAATATAATAAAAAGGCAATCAAGGTTTTGGGGAAAAGAAGTGTTTCCTTTTTTTACATATGTACGCATGTGTGTGTGTGTGTGTGTATATATATATATATACAGCTTCGACTGGCCCCCGGGCTGAGGCGCTGCGGCGCTGGGGTAGCCACCCGCTGCCTCGGCGGGGCCGGGCCGGGCCGGGCCGCCCTCTGGCTGGTGTCCGCCGCCTGACGGGCGGGGCGGCGGAGCGGCTCGGCCCCCGCTCCCTGCCAGGTTGGCTGAGGCACCGGCCGCCGCTGCCCGGCCTCCCCGCGCACCCGCCCCGGGGCAGCGACGCGCCGGGAGGACGCGAGTGGACGCTGCGGGCGGCGGCGGCGGCGGGAGTTCCCGGCTCACCCCCCCGCCCCAAAAGAAGTGCAGTAGTTTGTGAGACGGAAGATGGCGGCGCGGTCGTGAGCGAAGGCGGCAGGCGGGAGGGCGGCGCGGGCGCGGGCTGAGGGGGCGAGGCAGAGCGGCGCCGTCAGGCGTGCTCCCCGCACGCCCGCGCTTGCCCCCGGGGAACGGGCCAGGTGCTCTCCCGGCGGGGACGGGGCACCGCCAGCGCTCTCGCCGCCCCGCGCCTCCCCGGGGCAAGGGCGGCTCCTGGCCGGCGGGGGCGGGCGGGCCGAGCCGGGCCCGGCGGCGGCGACCGCCCTGCTCGCCTCCCTGTTGTCTGGCGGCGGCGGGCGAGCGGCCGGCGCTGTCCCCGCGGCCGGGGGGCATCGCCTGCCGGGGCCGGCGGGCTCCGAGCAACGTGGGGGAGCCAGGGTGGAAGGAGAGCCGGGGGTAACTTCGAAGTTAGACTGCTGCGTGCTCCCCTCCCACAGACACACACACCCCCGGCCTGCAGGGGGGTTTAAACCCCTTCGAGTCCGAGGACGATCTCCTCTCCCCGTTCTTCCCTCCTCCGCCCTGTGCCAGCTGCGAAGCCGGGAGCCTGGGCGCGGCTTTGCTCGCCACAGGGCAGAGGAAGATTCGGCTGACTCGTCAGTCAGAGAGTCAAGAAGTTCAATCCCGGTGCCGACATACGGGGTCAGACCGGAGTTTTGAAAGATTGTGGCAATGAACCCAGAGCACGAATTAAGCCTGAACTAGCGTGAACAGCTGGTCTGCTCAGAAAGAGCTGGACAGCAGAGGCCTGGGTGCTCTTTACCCACTTTTTCCCCGCGGTCCCCTGCAAAATGGCTGCTGTTTGGATGCAAACCACACCACGATCCAAAGTGGTACTGCAAATATCTTCAATACTGCTTCTGGGCTCTTTCCTCAGACCCCTAAGGTGCCCCCAGTGGTGCATTTTCAAGCCTTTCTCACCACCTCCCAAGGCCCTGGGATGAGGCTGCAGAGGCACCGGGGCAAGCGCCCTGCTCCACTGCAAAACCACCATCCTCCCACCGATGGCTGCATCTCCCTCTGCCCGTGCCCGCTTCTCCCTGAGGGTGCTGCGGGCCCTCGCACCCGGTTCTGCTCACATCTGCTGGAGACAGCCCTTGAGACAGCCCTTGCCCAGCTGGGCGCTATCGCAAGGACCCTGTTTCTCTCGTGCATAACTTGCCCTCCCTCGTCTGCATCTCTGCTGGAGCCAGATATTTACCCTCGCTGCACATGCTGTCAGCTAGCCAGAAACACTAATATCCCCGTGGCAGAGCAACAAAGCCTTCCTAAGGATCCTCCGTGCCGCTCAGCCCGAGCCCTGCAGCTCCTGCCCTTCTGGGACCCCCACTGGCTTCGGTGGCTGCTGGGAGCATGGAGGAAAGGGGTTAGGTCCTCCTCAAGACTGTTTATTTGCTTCATTTTATCATGGTTGCCTTTAATTTTGAAGGCGCATGAATATGAAGTGTACAAATCACCGGAATAATACTGTAGCTAATTTTATGGCATCTTTAGCACCATCCAAAAAGAAAATAAAAAAAAAAATCCAACAACCAAGCAACTCCCCCTGCAATGGAGCAATCTAAATAAAGGTTTTTAGGCAATACAGTATTTGCCCGGATAGTTGTCAATGTTTCCACTACCAGTTTGTCTTCCTAAAGGAACTAAGCTTTGGCATGGCTTATATCAGAAAAAAACCCCACCATATTTAAATGTTTCCAAAGGGGTATGGGATGGAGGGGGATGATGTGAGTTAAAATCTCTAGGGGTGCAGTAAAATGTTGGCCTAAGAGCCTCAGAAAGGAAACGGCCTCAATTTACCTGTATTTACTTGCCCGTGATTGTGTCAGCATTGCAGCCAAAAAGAAAGGCCTGTAACGAAGGCCTGCTTATATTATACATAATAAGAAAACGTAGCCAAGAAGAAAGGCCTGTAATGAAGGCCTACTTGTATTATAGGTGATAAGAAACTCTTCATTATTACTTTAGGTAGAAGGCTAACGATTCTTAGAATGAGCACCTGCTACACATCATGAGAAAAAGGAGGAGCTACAAGACACTTCAAGGTCCTTATGTACATACTTTGCAGAAAGGGAGGACATTAATTGCCTCCGGCAACATCCTTATCTTGGTGAGGTGTATAGCAAACAATTACCAACACCGAAATATTGAGAGACTAGGGGAAAGGTAATTTGGGCCAGGGTCCCCACGACCACCGACTCATAAGCCCCCTACCCAAATTATCCCACCTACTCAAAAGATAGAGGCGGAGAAAGGAACTGAGCATGCGTTCTAGTTTGCATACTAGGCGAAGAAATATGAACCAATTATTGTAACGGGGAGCGTACCACTTTGTAATCTTTGTAACATTTGTGTATAAATATGACAAGAGAACCAGCGTTAGGGGTGCCTGATTAGAGGAACTATCCTCCTGACACCCAGCGCTGCAATAAAGGAAATGCCTGCTTCTTAATGCTAAATTGGTGTTAAGGAGTTTTCTTTCATTCCCAAATTTCAGTGACAGCACGGGAGGGAGCAGAGCAGAGCAGGAGCCCTCACACAGCCAGCCAGGTATCAGCAGCCAGGGTGTGGGTCCTCCTCGGGAAGAGCCAACTGCTGACGGTAGCGGTGAGGATATAATTTAACACCGCTCATTGCTAACGCCGAGGTGAGCTCAGCAAGCATGGGAGCTGCTACCCGCTGCACAACATTCTGCTGTGAAAAAAGCTGTCTCTATACGTCCGCACAGAGAGGCACGCAGACATGCACGTGCAGATACCATTAATAAAAGCTGTCTTTCAGAAGCCTTCCTCTGTAGTGTAAGGAAGGTCAATGATTTTCTTGTCAGCAGCAGCTTTGCTTGAAGGAGAGCCTTTAGGACATGGCTCATCCTGTGGTGGGGAAGCAATGTTTCTGCATTAATCATGAACCTCTTTTCTTTTTTTCATGACTATATTCTGCCTGATGTAAGTATAGCCTGCCTGACAGTCTAACACAGCCAGAAATGGTGTTTGCTTTATGGAGGAGGTGCAAATCCAAATAGAAAAGGATAGAGATATTCCAAGGGTCCTGTGTTGGGTTTGCATGGCAAGGTTTTGGTAGCGGTGGGGGTCTACAGGGGTGGGTTCTGTGAGAAGCTGCTAGAAGCTTCCCCTGTGTCTGATAGAGCCAATGCCAGCCGGCTCCAAGACGGACCTGCCGCTGGCCAAGGCCAAGCCAATCAGCGCCTCTGTGATAACATAGTTAAGAAGGAAAAAAAACAGTTAGAAAGGGAGCTTTTGCAGCTGGAGAGAGGAGTGAGAAGACTTAAGAAACTTTTCAGGCACCAAGGCCAGTGCAGAAGGAGGGGCAGGAGGTGCTGCAGGCACCGGAGCAGAGATCCCCCTGCAGCCCGTGGTGAAGACCATGGTGAAGCAGGCTGTCCCCCTGCAGCCCATGGAGGAAGGATGAGGGGGTGTAGAGATTCCACCTGCAGCCCGTGGAAGACCCCACGCTGGAGCAGGTGGAGGCACCCAAAGGAGGCTGTGGCCCGTGGGAAGCCCATGCTGGAGCAAGTTCCTGGCAGGACCTGTGGAAACAGAGGAGCCCATGCCAGAGCAGGTTTGCTGGCAGGACTTGTGACCCCGTGGGGGACCCACGCTGGAGCAGTCTGCTCCTGAAGGTCTGCACCCCATGGAAGAGACCACGCTGGGAGCTTTCAGCTGCTGCAAACAGAAAAGGCAGGATGCGACAGAGGTGTATGGTCACCATCCCGTGTGAAACGATTTCTAATTGCTGCCACATAGATGACTGCATGCGTTTCTACATGTTCATAAAGCTCTAGGCCTATTACCAAGCAAATAAACGAACAAAAACCCCCAAACAAAACCAAGCAGCTACATTTTGGAGGTTCACCTAGCTTATTCACTGCAGGTGAATCCTACAGAGGCTCTCTGGTACGAGCAGCTAGTTCCAATGGCATCCATGTTGATGAAACAAATTTTCCAAAAGATGCGTTTCATGACTGTAGCTCTCATAGCTGAAACATATCTAAGGGCTCTACTGTACCATTTCCACAGTGGGCAGTAACTTTGGAGCACACACAATTAGCACCCTGACTCTCTGAAAAACCCGTGTGGCTTCTCTACACACAGAAGCAGACATGAACAACAACCCCCCACCCCCCGCCCCCGCAATCTGCTTCCTTAGGAAGCCAGCTTTAAAAAGTTGGTTTCACCTCCACAAATTAGGTCACAGCTTAAAAATGTGACAGAAATTGTGTTGGCAAGCCCCTGCACCGCATGGGATTCCTATCTGGTCCCATTCTCCCCACACAGGGGAAACAGCCGTGTAATACTCCCTCTCTCGTCAGGGCAGGTAAAGAGCAGGCCTCCTCTGCTTTGGCCAACCTCCAGGACTCCAACCTAGCAATTTTCCTAACTTCCTCACTGCAATATCCCCTGAAGATGAGGCCCTTGTTCTACCCTCTGCAATTCATGCAAAGGAATCTCCTTTACCCCCTGCAGCTAGGCCATTTTTAACCCTTTCCCCAACTGTAGCCTAGGATAGCGGCTTCTACGAGGGACTGGAAAACCCTTATAACACTGTAACTGTATGAATGTAAAATTCTCACACTGGATTTTGAAAGAATTTCAGAAAAGTAGGTATTAGTATTTTATCCTTGATGAGCTTTATGTCAACCTAACTTCAGGTTTCGAGTCATCACTGCTAGAAATAAAGGTTCTTTTCAGGTTCCTAATAACTGAAAACATGCAAACCCCAAAACCAAACCCCCAAATCCATCATAACAACTGTTAAGACATTAGGAACCAACAGTACTAGCAGGCTGCTAGTGGGCTATTTTCAAATTCAACAAGCCCTTTTAAATTAAAGATGAGGAAGAGAACCAAAATCAAGAACAGCAGCCTACACCAGGTGCGGCAACACAGCAGTCACAGTCCATCACAGGTTGAATTATTTCACAAGCTTTATATCCTCCCAAAAATTGTGCTTGACACACTGCTGTTCTTCATGTGCCGTCGTGGAGCGTCTGGCTTCCTCTGCAGCCTCCCGTCGGGCAGCCTTCTCGTCTCCAGGCTGAAGAGACCCCGTCTCCAGGCCCCAGGGACCTCGGTGGCCCGCTGAGGGACTTCTCCTGGCGCAGCGGCTGAAGCTGTGACGCCATGTTGTCTTGTCCCCTTTTCTTGGGGCTCAGTGCAGAAGAGATGACACCCCTTCAGAAGGGGTGAGGGGTAGGGCAGAGGACGGGGGACGGGAAGGAAGCCTGCAGGCCAGCCAGGCGCGGAGGGTCAGCCTCCCGGCTAGCGCCGAGCGCGGAGGCAGGGCCGGCGGTGGGGCACTGGCCGGATGACCCTACGGCACTGCGTCGATGGTGGTGTGGAGGGGAGCCCTGGCACGATGTTGTGGTGCCAGGGGAGCCATCCTGGAGGTGGATCCACCTCCATCGGCTCCTCCTCGTCTTCAGGTGGATCCACCTCCATTGGCTCTGCACCATCAGCTACGTGGAAGAGGACCGCGTAGCTGATGGTGCCTCCCCTCTGACGCAGCCTCTTCCTCCGCGCCTCCTGCAGCTCCTCCTGTGGGCGACCACACAGAGGTGAGCGCCCGCTCGCTTCACCTCTTCGTGCCTTCATTCTTCCAACTAGTGGAGAGTCTGAGGACTCGAAAGCTCAGCGAATGTGGGACAAGTGCTGGGGGGCCAGTATTTATAGGGTCCAGAACAGAATGTGGTGAGGTAGCTTGTGACATCAGGAGGCCACTGTGATGGCTATGCAAATAGCCATCAAGGGCTATCCTGGCAGTTGGGGAGCCTGTGGCCTTAAAGGTACCCTACTGGGGGTAGGGGAGGGCGGCCCTTTCCTGGGGATCGCTCCCCCGTGTCCATTCCTAATGGAGGGACATTTCAGGGATCAGGTCTGAAATGTGGGTAAAGATTTTTCTGAGGAGGGATGGAGATGTTTGGACTCTACCCACCCAACCTTTTTGGCTCCATTTTAAAGGCCAAGGGATTGGTACAAATCTGTGTGAGCCAGATGGAGACTTTCCACCAACTTTGGTGGAGCTTGGATCAGGCCCAATGTGAGTGGGTTCTCCAGAGCTCGGGGAGAAGAGGGGGGAGCTTTGCAAGGTCTAAGTGGTCCAGAGAAATGAGGATCGCTCAGCTGCCATCCCCCTGGAATGAGCACATGGTTGTCTCCGGCAAAGGCAATCTGTTCTTTCCACTCCTGAATGTTTATTTGGGTCAGGGTGGGAAAATCCGATTTAGTTGCCAAAGTCTCACTGGGGTGGTAAAAAATATAAATACCACCTATGATTACGTGTGTATTCTGAAAAGTGGTTAGTGAGTGTGTTTATGACATTTGGCCACTCGCAGGGAGTTACTCTCTCTCTGCCCCCTCCCCTCAATTCACGTGCTTCCACTGAATACGAGTCCTGCCGGGGCCTGTAAAACCACTGTGGGGGGATGGAGCCAGAGCGATCCTGTACCCGGCTCCTCGCAGGGCTTCCCGCAGCACAGCCTGCAGAGAGGAAACCTCCTTCCATGCTCTTGGCCCCACCTGAGCGAGCCATTGCACGGATGTGTTGTGATGCTTTCCCAGTGCTAAAGCTACATCATCTGTTCAGGGACCCATTTCACGCCTCACCTACCAAGGATGTGAATTGTTCACAGCATCATCCTTGGACCCTTCTCCCCAACAGGAGCAGGCCACGTGTTTCATGGTGGCAGCGCTGAATTTGACCTGTGATGGATCAAGTGGGGCAGAGGGCAAGGAGGATGAGTGCTATGAAGATGCTGTTACCATCCTTCTACCAACCTAGCAGAAGAATCCATTGCTGCTTTCTCAGGGTGGATGGCAATGGAGCCCTGTTGTGATGTGATTCACGTTTGGTTACTGGGAAAATGGAGAGGAGCTTTACCGACTATGTGTGAAGCCACATGACATCTAAAATCACAGCAGCTATCAATCCATCCCAAACCCGCAGTGCTTTGTGCAGAGCACTGCTTACAGATGCAGTTCTCAGCCTCTCCCAGCCCTGGCCAGACAGGGAACAGCAAGAACCCAGAGCAATTTTGGCACTGCTAGGAACAGATCGGATCCACGCTGCTCCAGCCCTAGAATGCATCATCTCCATCCAAGAGCTACAACTGCCCATCCCAGCGCTGTTCCTGCATGCATCTTTCCACTAGAGGAAACTTCAGCTGGAGAAGACGGTCTTTCTAAGCTTTGCATCCAAAACAACGTGATTACACCTTGGTTTCTGAGTGTTACGTAGGACAAAGGCAGCACGTCACAAAGCAGGGCCACTCACTGTGGCTTTCAAAGTGAGATTTACATTTGTATCGTGCCTTACTTACCTTGGTCTTGTAGAGAGGGCTGGGATGTGTTTGCAGACTAGGGGGCCTGTGAACTGGGCAGATAGTCCAAAATAGTCCTTTTTTGGCTACTCAGAACTGCCAGTGGATTTGTGCCTCTCGTCCAAATGGTGCTAATTAAAACCTCTTCAAGCTCATCCCCCTGATTACGGAGAGAGGGCTGAGACCACAAGCAGAGCACAGTGGAGAATGCCACAGCCCATAGGCTGACCCCATGCCACTCTGCAGACCCCACGTTTGCAGTTAGGGCATTATTTACTCTGCTACTAGCAATGTTCTCTTAAAATATATTGAAGGAGAGATTGGGAAAATGAAGTGTATGAGATTTAGCTCGCACTAGAGGATTTCAGCATCCAAGAAAGCCAGAGCGTCCAGTCCCTCAGACTTAATAGAAACCTCCTGCTTTATTAATGTTGCCTTATTTTTTATTTTTTTTTTCCCCTTGTCCACAGGTCCTGGGCAGAAAGTCAAAGCTGTATTTGAGGAGCTTTCCTGGAGGTTTTCATTAATAGCAGGGCCAGCCAGGGAATCCACTGCAAATGTAAAAATAATAGATTTGAGAGCCCTGAAAGGATGGAGATTTACTCACTGTGGAAATACTAGGGAGAAAGTAGGAGCGGGGCGTTCCCATGGCTCGGCGTTGCCTGCCTGTGAGCTTTGAAAGCTGCCCGAAGGCCAAGGAGATGCTGGGGAATGGGAGCAGGAAGGAAGGTTGCCTCTGAGCGGCACGGCAAGGCAGCTGCGGCGGCTCTGCTCAGCACTGATCTTCCACTGCTGGTGGACATGCCTAAACATAGGATCGTTTCAGGTCCTTCCCAGGCTAAAGAGAAAAAGGTTAGGTGGACAGAGAAGATCTGCTCCTTGTTCCCACCTTGGAGATGAAGGTGCAGGGTGGTGCTGATCCTCAGCAGGTCAGGAGGGACACGCAGAGATGTGCGCAGGAGAGAGGGATGCTGCTTGGTGCGAGAGAAGGACAACAGCATCCAGTTCTTGTGGGGCTGCTGAGACCACGTCCCTTGCTTCCAGCTGACTCTTGCCAACAGGACTGTAACCGTGGGATAGGGGCCGTGAAACAGAAACTATAGGATCAGGTTGAGATAATTACTTTGCAACCAAGGTAATAGGCAATGAAGCTCACTGACCATGGCAAGGTACAATGCTGCTATGTCCCATGTACAGTCCCTACCAAACTGAACAATAGGTTTGGAGATGTTAATCTTATGAAGTAAGTTGCTATGGACAGGTGCATCCACAGCAAGGACACTGCACATGCCTGCAAGAAGAGGGTCACGCAGCGGACACGGGTGCGCGACCACTGACGACCACCAGAGACCCTTGAGGACCACCGACTCAAATCACTGAGCATGTGTGACGGGGAGGAAAATATGGAAATGGCTTCGAAGAAATGATTATCATAGGACTGCCTTTTCTGAGAAAAATGATGACTATGTATGTTTTGATCCTACATACCCTGTGTGTTGGTGATCACCTGGCATGCACATTGGGTGGAGCTGATTCCCCGTGCATCCAGCGCTGCAACAAAGAATGCCTGCCTTTTAACACTACATTGGTGTTACGAGGTTTATTCCCAGGTTTCGGTGACAAACCCAAAGGTATGCTGTGGCATTGCTTCACTTTTGGCCCCTTTCCTCAGGCTTGGTAACTCTTTTGCAGAGTCTGCTTTTTCCTCTTTCTAACAGGGGATGTCTGGGGTTTCACAGGTTGCTTTGTTGTGGGGCACCACCTGTACCCCTGGATTTGCCTTCATAAATGCATCCTTGTACTAGGAAAGAAACGTAAAATTACCAGTCGTGCCAGTGATGACATTATACTATCCACAGGGATAGCAAAGCTAAAGATACAAACAGATTTCCTCTGATTTCCAATATAACCTACAAGTAATCCACAGAACATAAGATCATCCTTTCACCTCTGGCTAATAAGAAAGCCTTGTCACCTCTTGATCATCTGCTGCCATTTTTTCCCCCTTTTCTCCTGGCAAAACTTGTCAAATTCACTTTCCTCTAAACTGTTCATGGTTTTGGTCAATCTGCTTGCTCTGAGGAATCTATTTCATGGACAAACTCTAACCAGTTCTGCTCAGCATGAAACTCGGGAGTCAAGAGCGCAGCCTGGAAACTGGTGACAGCCCACTGACTTCAGTGCTAGAAAACTATTTTCTTGGACTTCACGCTTTTCATACGCAACAGTGTGGTGGATTGAGCCTGGCTGGGGGCCAGGTGCCCACCAGAGCCGCTCTATCACTCCCCTCATTCACCAAACAGGGGAGAAAAAGTATAACAAAAAGCTTCTGGGTCGAGATAACAACAGGGAGAGATCTCTCACTAGTTATCGTCACGAGCAAACCAGACTGAACTTAGAGAGGAAATTCATCTAACTTATTACTAAGCAAACAGAGTAGAGGAATGAGAAATACAATCAAATCTGAAAACACCTCCCCCCACCCCTCCCATCTTCCCGGGCTCAACTTCACTCCTGGCTTCAACCTCTGCCCCCCCTCAGCAGAACAGGGGGACGGGGAATGGGGGTTATGGTCAGTTCATCACACGTTGTTACTGCCGCTTCTTCCTCCTCAGGGGGAGGACTCCTCTCATCGTTCCCCTGCTCCAGCATGGAGGAGTCCCTCTCATGGGAGACAGTCCTTCACCAACTGCTCCAACGTGAGTCTCTCTCCCACGGGGTGCAGACCTTCAGGAGCAGACTGCTCCAGCGTGGGTCCCCCACGGGGTCACAAGTCCTGCCAGCAAACCTGCTCTGGCGTGGGCTCCTCTCTCCACGGGTCCACAGCTCCTGCCAGGAGCTTGCTCCAGCGCGGGCTTCCCACAGGGCCACAGTCTCCTTCAGGTGCCTCCACCTGCTCTGGTGTGGGGTCCTCCATGGGCTGCAGGTGGAATCTCTACACCCCCTCATCCTTCCTCCATGGGCTGCAGGGGGACAGCCTGCTTCACCATGGTGTCTGCAGAGTTTCTACATCTTCTCACTCCTCTTTCCGGCTGCAAAAGCTCCCTCTCTAACTGTTTTTTTCCTTTTTAAATATGTTATCACGGAGGCGCTGATGGGCTTGGGCTTGGCCTTGGCCAGCGGCGGGTCCGTCTTGGAGCCGGTTGGCATTGGCTCTATCAGACACAGGGGAAGCTTCTAGCAGCTTCTCACAGAAGCCACCCCTGTAGACCGCCCCCCCGCGCCCCCCCCAGCTACCAAAACCTTCCCATGCAAATCCAACACTAGGGTGCTGGAAGAACTGTGCCCGGCACACTTTGCCCACCTTCCTCTTCACTCTCCCCCTGGATCTTAATACATAAGGACCTTTTGGAAACCAAAATTATCCTGCTCTTCCCAGGGTACGTTCCCAAAGTGTCTTCCTGAAGATAATCCGTCCGCTAGCAGAGCCCTGGCATGGATGTTGCTATTCTGGTCCCTGCAGTAACAGGAACTGTTTGGCATGACTTGTCAGGACCTGCTTCATCCCAGACATGAGATCACAGTCTCATTTTTTATTTAGAAATAAATACATTTCTTCCAGGGCTGGAGCCATGATGGAAGCATAACTGAAGGCTTCCTGAGTCTGCCGGCAGCCCGAGACCTCCTTGGTGCTGGGCAGGGGGAGAAGGTGCTGCAGGAGAGGATGGAATGTGTTGTCAGGCCAGACCTCCAGACCTGTCTGGAGGTGTTTGAGATCTTGGGCTCTTCCTCCAGCGCTGGATCTACTTGGGACAGGAAGGGGCAGCGGTGCCGCACTGCCAGGCACTGGGACTGTGGTCCCTGTGTGTCCCTTTGCAGTGCCCAGTGCCTGATCAAGGGGAGAGAAAGGGCATTAGAGAAGACTTTAAAGTGTGGGGGATTTTTTTTAATATGAAGGCACCACTAAGGAAAGCTATATCTTTTTTTTTCTCCAAAGAAAAAAAAAGGAGAGACTAAATGGGAGCACATCAACACATGCAAACCACAGCCTAGGGCACTGTGCACAAACATCAGCAGGCGTGCCAGGCAAGATGTAAATGAAATGTGGGCCCTGGTTTGCACAGAAAAAACCACAAGTGCAGAAAAGGGGGAGGGGGGGAGAAAAAGAGATACTGGGAAAAGAAAGTGCTACAGAAAAGTCAGGAGACCAGAAGGAAAAAACCAGGAACCAGTACAATAACAGGGAAAAAAACCCCAAAGCAACAAAAACCCCAACAGACTAAGAGAAAGCAAGAGGAAGAGAAGCCATTGCAAAGGATTATTGTTCTCGCCTGTTTTTTTCTTTCTTCGTTACCTGAACCTGTCCCCAGGTGACTACAGGATTTCATTAAGTCACTGTGTGACCCCTAGAAGAGTTTTATGGCCCAGGACAGACCCCAGTGGCCATGATGACCCAAAGTCACTGGCCCACTCGCCAACAGATCTGCCGAAGCCCTGCCAGCACAGGGGACCCTGTGTCCACTGCTCTGAGCCCTCCAGGCTGCAGAGCGAGAGCCATCAGGGCTTCAGATGTTGCAGGGTCCTGGATGGGGTTTCCATTCCTCCCCTGGAAGGTGCTGCCCCTTCAGAGCAGAACAGGGTACAGGAGCATCCCTTAAAGCCGAGTTAAACTGCCGTCAGGAGCCCCTGGCTGATTTTGCAATGCAGGGGGGACTCGCACATCCCCTTCCATGGGCCGAGTGGAGCCTGGACGCAGTTACCAAAGTACCGAAGAAGAGAGAGGGAAAGCATTTTCACTGTTACGTTCATTTAGTTGTTTTTTTTTTTTTTTTACTTGCTCAACCTTGAAAAGAATGAACGAGACAGCTAGAAGGGGCCTTAATGCTGAAGGCCAGCACTCCTTCCTGGCAGGCCTGTGGTGGTCTGCCTCTCCAGAGGAGCGGCTGTCTCTTACGTCTTTGCTTGACACACTGCTGTTCTTCGTGTGCCGCCGTGGAGCGTCTGGCTTCCTCTGCAGCCTCCCGTCGGGCAGCCTTCTCGTCTCCAGGCCGAAGAGACCCCGTCTCCAGGCCCCAGGGACCTCGGTGGCCCGCTGAGGGACTTCTCCTGGCGCAGCGGCTGAAGCTGTGACGCCATGTTGTCTTGTCCCCTTTTCTTGGGGCTCAGTGCAGAAGAGATGACACCCCTTCAGAAGGGGTGAGGGGTAGGGCAGAGGATGGGGGACGGGAAGGAAGCCTGCAGGCCGGCCAGGCGCGGAGGGTCAGCCTCCCGGCTAGCGCCGAGCGCGGAGGCAGGGCCGGCGGTGGGGCACTGGCCGGATGACCCTACGGCACTGCGTCGATGGTGGTGTGGAGGGGAGCCCTGGCACGATGTTGTGGTGCCAGGGGAGCCATCCTGGAGGTGGATCCACCTCCATCGGCTCCTCCTCGTCTTCAGGTGGATCCACCTCCATTGGCTCTGCACCATCAGCTACGTGGAAGAGGACCGCGTAGCTGATGGTGCCTCCCCTCTGACGCAGCCTCTTCCTCCGCGCCTCCTGCAGCTCCTCCTGTGGGCGACCACACAGAGGTGAGCGCCCGCTCGCTTCACCTCTTCGTGCCTTCATTCTTCCAACTAGTGGAGAGTCTGAGGACTCGAAAGCTCAGCGAATGTGGGACAAGTGCTGGGGGGCCAGTATTTATAGGGTCCGGAACAGAATGTGGTGAGGTAGCTTGTGACATCAGGAGGCCACTGTGATGGCTATGCAAATAGCCATCAAGGGCTATCCTGGCAGTTGGGGAGCCTGTGGCCTTAAAGGTACCCTACTGGGGGTAGGGGAGGGCGGCCCTTTCCTGGGGATCGCTCCCCCGTGTCCATTCCTAATGGAGGGACATTTCAGGGATCAGGTCTGAAATGTGGGTAAAGATTTTTCTGAGGAGGGATGGAGATGTTTGGACTCTACCCACCCAACCTTTTTGGCTCCATTTTAAAGGCCAAGGGATTGGTACAAATCTGTGTGAGCCAGATGGAGACTTTCCACCAACTTTGGTGGAGCTTGGATCAGGCCCAATGTGAGTGGGTTCTCCAGAGCTCGGGGAGAAGAGGGGGGAGCTTTGCAAGGTCTAAGTGGTCCAGAGAAATGAGGATCGCTCAGCTGCCATCCCCCTGGAATGAGCACATGGTTGTCTCCGGCAAAGGCAATCTGTTCTTTCCACTCCTGAATGTTTATTTGGGTCAGGGTGGGAAAATCCGATTTAGTTGCCAAAGTCTCACTGGGGTGGTAAAAAATATAAATACCACCTATGATTACGTGTGTATTCTGAAAAGTGGTTAGTGAGTGTGTTTATGACATTTGGCCACTCGCAGGGAGTTACTCTCTCTCTGCCCCCTCCCCTCAATTCACGTGCTTCCACTGAATACGAGTCCTGCCGGGGCCTGTAAAACCACTGTGGGGGGATGGAGCCAGAGCGATCCTGTACCCGGCTCCTCGCAGGGCTTCCCGCAGCACAGCCTGCAGAGAGGAAACCTCCTTCCATGCTCTTGGCCCCACCTGAGCGAGCCATTGCACGGATGTGTTGTGATGCTTTCCCAGTGCTAAAGCTACATCATCTGTTCAGGGACCCATTTCACGCCTCACCTACCAAGGATGTGAATTGTTCACAGCATCATCCTTGGACCCTTCTCCCCAACAGGAGCAGGCCACGTGTTTCATGGTGGCAGCGCTGAATTTGACCTGTGAAGGATCAAGTGGGGCAGAGGGCAAGGAGGATGAGTGCTATGAAGATGCTGTTACCATCCTTCTACCAACCTAGCAGAAGAATCCATTGCTGCTTTCTCAGGGTGGATGGCAATGGAGCCCTGTTGTGATGTGATTCACGTTTGGTTACTGGGAAAATGGAGAGGAGCTTTACCGACTATGTGTGAAGCCACATGACATCTAAAATCACAGCAGCTATCAATCCATCCCAAACCCGCAGTGCTTTGTGCAGAGCACTGCTTACAGACGCAGTTCTCAGCCTCTCCCAGCCCTGGCCAGACAGGGAACAGCAAGAACCCAGAGCAATTTTGGCACTGCTAGGAACAGATCGGATCCACGCTGCTCCAGCCCTAGAATGCATCATCTCCATCCAAGAGCTACAACTGCCCATCCCAGCGCTGTTCCTGCATGCATCTTTCCACTAGAGGAAACTTCAGCTGGAGAAGACGGTCTTTCTAAGCTTTGCATCCAAAACAACGTGATTACACCTTGGTTTCTGAGTGTTACGTAGGACAAAGGCAGCACGTCACAAAGCAGGGCCACTCACTGTGGCTTTCAAAGTGAGATTTACATTTGTATCGTGCCTTACTTACCTTGGTCTTGTAGAGAGGGCTGGGATGTGTTTGCAGACTAGGTGGCCTGTGAACTGGGCAGATAGTCCAAAATAGTCCTTTTTTGGCTACTCAGAACTGCCAGTGGATTTGTGCCTCTCGTCCAAATGGTGCTAATTAAAACCTCTTCAAGCTCATCCCCCTGATTACGGAGAGAGGGCTGAGACCACAAGCAGAGCACAGTGGAGAATGCCACAGCCCGTAGGCTGACCCCATGCCACTCTGCAGACCCCAGGTTTGCAGTTAGGGCATTATTTACTCTGCTACTAGCAATGTTCTCTTAAAATATATTGAAGGAGAGACTGGGAAAATGAAGTGTATGAGATTTAGCTCGCACTAGAGGATTTCAGCATCCAAGAAAGCCAGAGCGTCCAGTCCCTCAGACTTAATAGAAACCTCCTGCTTTATTAATGTTGCCTTATTTTTTATTTTTTTTTTCCCCTTGTCCACAGGTCCTGGGCAGAAAGTCAAAGCTGTATTTGAGGAGCTTTCCTGGAGGTTTTCATTAATAGCAGGGCCAGCCAGGGAATCCACTGCAAATGTAAAAATAATAGATTTGAGAGCCCTGAAAGGATGGAGATTTACTCACTGTGGAAATACTAGGGAGAAAGTAGGAGCGGGGCGTTCCCATGGCTCGGCGTTGCCTGCCTGTGAGCTTTGAAAGCTGCCCGAAGGCCAAGGAGATGCTGGGGAATGGGAGCAGGAAGGAAGGTTGCCTCTGAGCGGCACGGCAAGGCAGCTGCGGCGGCTCTGCTCAGCACTGATCTTCCACTGCTGGTGGACATGCCTAAACATAGGATCGTTTCAGGTCCTTCCCAGGCTAAAGAGAAAAAGGTTAGGTGGACAGAGAAGATCTGCTCCTTGTTCCCACCTTGGAGATGAAGGTGCAGGGTGGTGCTGATCCTCAGCAGGTCAGGAGGGACACGCAGAGATGTGGGCAGGAGAGAGGGATGCTGCTTGGTGCGAGAGAAGGACAACAGCATCCAGTTCTTGTGGGGATGCTGAGACCACGTCCCTTGCTTCCAGCTGACTCTTGCCAACAGGACTGTAACCGTGGGATAGGGGCCGTGAAACAGAAACTATAGGATCAGGTTGAGATAATTACTTTGCAACCAAGGTAATAGGCAATGAAGCTCACTGACCATGGCAAGGTACAATGCTGCTATGTCCCATGTACAGTCCCTACCAAACTGAACAATAGGTTTGGAGATGTTAATCTTATGAAGTAAGTTGCTATGGACAGGTGCATCCACAGCAAGGACACTGCACATGCCTGCAAGAAGAGGGTCACGCAGCGGACACGGGTGCGCGACCACTGACGACCACCAGAGACCCTTGAGGACCACCGACTCAAATCACTGAGCATGTGTGACGGGGAGGAAAATATGGAAATGGCTTCGAAGAAATGATTATCATAGGACTGCCTTTTCTGAGAAAAATGATGACTATGTATGTTTTGATCCTACATACCCTGTGTGTTGGTGATCACCTGGCATGCACATTGGGTGGAGCTGATTCCCCGTGCATCCAGCGCTGCAACAAAGAATGCCTGCCTTTTAACACTACATTGGTGTTACGAGGTTTATTCCCAGGTTTCGGTGACAAACCCAAAGGTATGCTGTGGCATTGCTTCACTTTTGGCCCCTTTCCTCAGGCTTGGTAACTCTTTTGCAGAGTCTGCTTTTTCCTCTTTCTAACAGGGGATGTCTGGGGTTTCACAGGTTGCTTTGTTGTGGGGCACCACCTGTACCCCTGGATTTGCCTTCATAAATGCATCCTTGTACTAGGAAAGAAACGTAAAATTACCAGTCGTGCCAGTGATGACATTATACTATCCACAGGGATAGCAAAGCTAAAGATACAAACAGATTTCCTCTGATTTCCAATATAACCTACAAGTAATCCACAGAACATAAGATCATCCTTTCACCTCTGGCTAATAAGAAAGCCTTGTCACCTCTTGATCATCTGCTGCCATTTTTTCCCCCTTTTCTCCTGGCAAAACTTGTCAAATTCACTTTCCTCTAAACTGTTCGTGGTTTTGGTCAATCTGCTTGCTCTGAGGAATCTATTTCATGGACAAACTCTAACCAGTTCTGCTCAGCATGAAACTCGGGAGTCAAGAGCGCAGCCTGGAAACTGGTGACAGCCCACTGACTTCAGTGCTAGAAAACTATTTTCTTGGACTTCACGCTTTTCATACGCAACAGTGTGGTGGATTGAGCCTGGCTGGGGGCCAGGTGCCCACCAGAGCCGCTCTATCACTCCCCTCATTCACCAAACAGGGGAGAAAAAGTATAACAAAATGCTTATGGGTCGAGATAACAACAGGGAGAGATCTCTCACTAGTTATCGTCACGAGCAAACCAGACTGAACTTAGAGAGGAAATTCATCTAACTTATTACTAAGCAAACAGAGTAGAGGAATGAGAAATACAATCAAATCTGAAAACACCTCCCCCCACCCCTCCCATCTTCCCGGGCTCAACTTCACTCCTGGCTTCAACCTCTGCCCCCCCTCAGCAGAACAGGGGGACGGGGAATGGGGGTTATGGTCAGTTCATCACACGTTGTTACTGCCGCTTCTTCCTCCTCAGGGGGAGGACTCCTCTCATCGTTCCCCTGCTCCAGCATGGAGGAGTCCCTCTCATGGGAGACAGTCCTTCACCAACTGCTCCAACGTGAGTCTCTCTCCCACGGGGTGCAGACCTTCAGGAGCAGACTGCTCCAGCGTGGGTCCCCCACGGGGTCACAAGTCCTGCCAGCAAACCTGCTCTGGCGTGGGCTCCTCTCTCCACGGGTCCACAGCTCCTGCCAGGAGCTTGCTCCAGCGTGGGCTTCCCACGGGGCCACAGTCTCCTTCAGGTGCCTCCACCTGCTCTGGTGTGGGGTCCTCCACGGGCTGCAGGTGGAATCTCTACACCCCCTCATCCTTCCTCCATGGGCTGCAGGGGGACAGCCTGCTTCACCATGGTGTCTGCAGAGTTTCTACATCTTCTCACTCCTCTTTCCGGCTGCAAAAGCTCCCTCTCTAACTGTTTTTTTCCTTTTTAAATATGTTATCACGGAGGCGCTGATGGGCTTGGCCTTGGCCAGCGGCGGGTCCATCTTGGAGCCGGTTGGCATTGGCTCTATCAGACATAGGGGAAGCTTCTAGCAGCTTCTCACAGAAGCCACCCCTGTAGACCGCCCCCCCGCGCCCCCCCCAGCTACCAAAACCTTCCCATGCAAATCCAACACTAGGGTGCTGGAAGAACTGTGCCCGGCACACTTTGCCCACCTTCCTCTTCACTCTCCCCCTGGATCTTAATACATAAGGACCTTTTGGAAACCAAAATTATCCTGCTCTTCCCAGGGTACGTTCCCAAAGTGTCTTCCTGAAGATAATCCGTCCGCTAGCAGAGCCCTGGCATGGATGTTGCTATTCTGGTCCCTGCAGTAACAGGAACTGTTTGGCATGACTTGTCAGGACCTGCTTCATCCCAGACATGAGATCACAGTCTCATTTTTTATTTAGAAATAAATACATTTCTTCCAGGGCTGGAGCCATGATGGAAGCATAACTGAAGGCTTCCTGAGTCTGCCGGCAGCCCGAGACCTCCTTGGTGCTGGGCAGGGGGAGAAGGTGCTGCAGGAGAGGTTGGAATGTGTTGTCAGGCCAGACCTCCAGACCTGTCTGGAGGTGTTTGAGATCTTGGGCTCTTCCTCCAGCGCTGGATCTACTTGGGACAGGAAGGGGCAGCGGTGCCGCACTGCCAGGCACTGGGACTGTGGTCCCTGTGTGTCCCTTTGCAGTGCCCAGTGCCTGATCAAGGGGAGAGAAAGGGCATTAGAGAAGACTTTAAAGTGTGGGGGATTTTTTTTAATATGAAGGCACCACTAAGGAAAGCTATATCTTTTTTTTTCTCCAAAGAAAAAAAAAGGAGAGACTAAATGGGAGCACATCAACACATGCAAACCACAGCCTAGGGCACTGTGCACAAACATCAGCAGGCGTGCCAGGCAAGATGTAAATGAAATGTGGGCCCTGGTTTGCACAGAAAAAACCACAAGTGCAGAAAAGGGGGAGGGGGGGAGAAAAAGAGATACTGGGAAAAGAAAGTGCTACAGAAAAGTCAGGAGACCAGAAGGAAAAAACCAGGAACCAGTACAATAACAGGGAAAAAACCCCCAAAGCAACAAAAACCCCAACAGACTAAGAGAAAGCAAGAGGAAGATAAGCCATTGCAAAGGATTATTGTTCTCGCCTGTTTTTTTCTTTCTTCGTTACCTGAACCTGTCCCCAGGTGACTACAGGATTTCATTAAGTCACTGTGTGACCCCTAGAAGAGTTTTATGGCCCAGGACAGACCCCAGTGGCCATGATGACCCAAAGTCACTGGCCCACTCGCCAACAGATCTGCCGAAGCCCTGCCAGCACAGGGGACCCTGTGTCCACTGCTCTGAGCCCTCCAGGCTGCAGAGCGAGAGCCATCAGGGCTTCAGATGTTGCAGGGTCCTGGATGGGGTTTCCATTCCTCCCCTGGAAGGTGCTGCCCCTTCAGAGCAGAACAGGGTACAGGAGCATCCCTTAAAGCCGAGTTAAACTGCCGTCAGGAGCCCCTGGCTGATTTTGCAATGCAGGGGGGACTCGCACATCCCCTTCCATGGGCCGAGTGGAGCCTGGACGCAGTTACCAAAGTACCAAAGAAGAGAGAGGGAAAGCATTTTCACTGTTACGTTCATTTAGTTGTTTTTTTTTTTTTTTTACTTGCTCAACCTTGAAAAGAATGAACGAGACAGCTAGAAGGGGCCTTAATGCTGAAGGCCAGCACTCCTTCCTGGCAGGCCTGTGGTGGTCTGCCTCTCCAGAGGAGCGGCTGTCTCTTACGTCTTTGCTTGACACACTGCTGTTCTTCGTGTGCCGCCGTGGAGCGTCTGGCTTCCTCTGCAGCCTCCCGTCGGGCAGCCTTCTCGTCTCCAGGCCGAAGAGACCCCGTCTCCAGGCCCCAGGGACCTCGGTGGCCCGCTGAGGGACTTCTCCTGGCGCAGCGGCTGAAGCTGTGACGCCATGTTGTCTTGTCCCCTTTTCTCGGGGCTCAGTGCAGAAGAGATGACACCCCTTCAGAAGGGGTGAGGGGTAGGGCAGAGGACGGGGGACGGGAAGGAAGCCTGCAGGCCGGCCAGGCGCGGAGGGTCAGCCTCCCGGCTAGCGCCGAGCGCGGAGGCAGGGCCGGCGGTGGGGCACTGGCCGGATGACCCTACGGCACTGCGTCGATGGTGGTGTGGAGGGGAGCCCTGGCACGATGTTGTGGTGCCAGGGGAGCCATCCTGGAGGTGGATCCACCTCCATCAGCTCCTCCTCGTCTTCAGGTGGATCCACCTCCATTGGCTCTGCACCATCAGCTACGTGGAAGAGGAGGTGATGGTGCCTCCCCTCTGACACAGCCTCTTCCTCCGCTCCTCCTGCAGCTCCTCCTGTGGGCGACCACACAGAGGTGAGCGCCCGCTCGCTTCACCTCTTCGTGCCTTCATTCTTCCAACTAGTGGAGAGTCTGAGGACTCGAAAGCTCAGCGAATGTGGGACAAGTGCTGGGGGGCCAGTATTTATAGGGTCCGGAACAGAATGTGGTGAGGTAGCTTGTGACATCAGGAGGCCACTGTGATGGCTATGCAAATAGCCATCAAGGGCTATCCTGGCAGTTGGGGAGCCTGTGGCCTTAAAGGTACCCTACTGGGGGTAGGGGAGGGCGGCCCTTTCCTGGGGATCGCTCCCCCGTGTCCATTCCTAATGGAGGGACATTTCAGGGATCAGGTCTGAAATGTGGGTAAAGATTTTTCTGAGGAGGGATGGAGATGTTTGGACTCTACCCACCCAACCTTTTTGGCTCCATTTTAAAGGCCAAGGGATTGGTACAAATCTGTGTGAGCCAGATGGAGACTTTCCACCAACTTTGGTGGAGCTTGGATCAGGCCCAATGTGAGTGGGTTCTCCAGAGCTCGGGGAGAAGAGGGGGGAGCTTTGCAAGGTCTAAGTGGTCCAGAGAAATGAGGATCGCTCAGCTGCCATCCCCCTGGAATGAGCACATGGTTGTTTCCGGCAAAGGCAATCTGTTCTTTCCACTCCTGAACGTTTATTTGGGTCAGGGTGGGAAAATCCGATTTAGTTGCCAAAGTCTCACTGGGGTGGTAAAAAATATAAATACCACCTATGATTACGTGTGTATTCTGAAAAGTGGTTAGTGAGTGTGTTTATGACATTTGGCCACTCGCAGGGAGTTACTCTCTCTCTGCCCCCTCCCCTCAATTCACGTGCTTCCACTCAATACGAGTCCTGCCGGGGCCTGTAAAACCACTGTGGGGGGATGGAGCCAGAGCGATCCTGTACCCGGCTCCTCGCAGGGCTTCCCGCAGCACAGCCTGCAGAGAGGAAACCTCCTTCCATGCTCTTGGCCCCACCTGAGCGAGCCATTGCACGGATGTGTTGTGATGCTTTCCCAGTGCTAAAGCTACATCATCTGTTCAGGGACCCATTTCACGCCTCACCTACCAAGGATGTGAATTGTTCACAGCATCATCCTTGGACCCTTCTCCCCAACAGGAGCAGGCCACGTGTTTCATGGTGGCAGCGCTGAATTTGACCTGTGATGGATCAAGTGGGGCAGAGGGCAAGGAGGATGAGTGCTATGAAGATGCTGTTACCATCCTTCTACCAACCTAGCAGAAGAATCCATTGCTGCTTTCTCAGGGTGGATGGCAATGGAGCCCTGTTGTGATGTGATTCACGTTTGGTTACTGGGAAAATGGAGAGGAGCTTTACCGACTATGTGTGAAGCCACATGACATCTAAAATCACAGCAGCTATCAATCCATCCCAAACCCGCAGTGCTTTGTGCAGAGCACTGCTTACAGATGCAGTTCTCAGCCTCTCCCAGCCCTGGCCAGACAGGGAACAGCAAGAACCCAGAGCAATTTTGGCACTGCTAGGAACAGATCGGATCCACGCTGCTCCAGCCCTAGAATGCATCATCTCCATCCAAGAGCTACAACTGCCCATCCCAGCGCTGTTCCTGCATGCATCTTTCCACTAGAGGAAACTTCAGCTGGAGAAGACGGTCTTTCTAAGCTTTGCATCCAAAACAACGTGATTACACCTTGGTTTCTGAGTGTTACGTAGGACAAAGGCAGCACGTCACAAAGCAGGGCCACTCACTGTGGCTTTCAAAGTGAGATTTACATTTGTATCGTGCCTTACTTACCTTGGTCTTGTAGAGAGGGCTGGGATGTGTTTGCAGACTAGGTGGCCTGTGAACTGGGCAGATAGTCCAAAATAGTCCTTTTTTGGCTACTCAGAACTGCCAGTGGATTTGTGCCTCTCGTCCAAATGGTGCTAATTAAAACCTCTTCAAGCTCATCCCCCTGATTACGGAGAGAGGGCTGAGACCACAAGCAGAGCACAGTGGAGAATGCCACAGCCCATAGGCTGACCCCATGCCACTCTGCAGACCCCACGTTTGCAGTTAGGGCATTATTTACTCTGCTACTAGCAATGTTCTCTTAAAATATATTGAAGGAGAGATTGGGAAAATGAAGTGTATGAGATTTAGCTCGCACTAGAGGATTTCAGCATCCAAGAAAGCCAGAGCGTCCAGTCCCTCAGACTTAATAGAAACCTCCTGCTTTATTAATGTTGCCTTATTTTTTATTTTTTTTTTCCCCTTGTCCACAGGTCCTGGGCAGAAAGTCAAAGCTGTATTTGAGGAGCTTTCCTGGAGGTTTTCATTAATAGCAGGCCAGCCAGGGAATCCACTGCAAATGTAAAAATAATAGATTTGAGAGCCCTAAAGGATGGAGATTTACTCACTGTGGAAATATTAGGGAGAAAGTAGGAGCGGGGCGTTCCCATGGCTCGGCGTTGCCTGCCTGTGAGCTTTGAAAGCTGCCCGAAGGCCAAGGAGATGCTGGGGAATGGGAGCAGGAAGGAAGGTTGCCTCTGAGCGGCACGGCAAGGCAGCTGCGGCGGCTCTGCTCAGCACTGATCTTCCACTGCTGGTGGACATGCCTAAACATAGGATCGTTTCAGGTCCTTCCCAGGCTAAAGAGAAAAAGGTTAGGTGGACAGAGAAGATCTGCTCCTTGTTCCCACCTTGGAGATGAAGGTGCAGGGTGGTGCTGATCCTCAGCAGGTCAGGAGGGACACGCAGAGATGTGCGCAGGAGAGAGGGATGCTGCTTGGTGCGAGAGAAGGACAACAGCATCCAGTTCTTGGGGGGCTGCTGAGACCACGTCCCTTGCTTCCAGCTGACTCTTGCCAACAGGACTGTAACCGTGGGATAGGGGCCGTGAAACAGAAACTATAGGATCAGGTTGAGATAATTACTTTGCAACCAAGGTAATAGGCAATGAAGCTCACTGACCATGGCAAGGTACAATGCTGCTATGTCCCATGTACAGTCCCTACCAAACTGAACAATAGGTTTGGAGATGTTAATCTTATGAAGTAAGTTGCTATGGACAGGTGCATCCACAGCAAGGACACTGCACATGCCTGCAAGAAGAGGGTCACGCAGCGGACACGGGTGCGCGACCACTGACGACCACCAGAGACCCTTGAGGACCACCGACTCAAATCACTGAGCAGGCGTGACGGGGAGGAAAATATGGAAATGGCTTCGAAGAAATGATTATCATAGGACTGCCTTTTCTGAGAAAAATGATGACTATGTATGTTTTGATCCTACATACCCTGTGTGTTGGTGATCACCTGGCATGCACATTGGGTGGAGCTGATTCCCCGTGCATCCAGCGCTGCAACAAAGAATGCCTGCCTTTTAACACTACATTGGTGTTACGAGGTTTATTCCCAGGTTTCGGTGACAAACCCAAAGGTATGCTGTGGCATTGCTTCACTTTTGGCCCCTTTCCTCAGGCTTGGTAACTCTTTTGCAGAGTCTGCTTTTTCCTCTTTCTAACAGGGGATGTCTGGGGTTTCACAGGTTGCTTTGTTGTGGGGCACCACCTGTACCCCTGGATTTGCCTTCATAAATGCATCCTTGTACTAGGAAAGAAACGTAAAATTACCAGTCGTGCCAGTGATGACATTATACTATCCACAGGGATAGCAAAGCTAAAGATACAAACAGATTTCCTCTGATTTCCAATATAACCTACAAGTAATCCACAGAACATAAGATCATCCTTTCACCTCTGGCTAATAAGAAAGCCTTGTCACCTCTTGATCATCTGCTGCCATTTTTTCCCCCTTTTCTCCTGGCAAAACTTGTCAAATTCACTTTCCTCTAAACTGGTCATGGTTTTGGTCAATCTGCTTGCTCTGAGGAATCTATTTCATGGACAAACTCTAACCAGTTCTGCTCAGCATGAAACTCGGGAGTCAAGAGCGCAGCCTGGAAACTGGTGACAGCCCACTGACTTCAGTGCTAGAAAACTATTTTCTTGGACTTCACGCTTTTCATATGCAGCAGTAAAGGAAGAAAGTATAAATTCCTGAGCTGGCCGTAGCATTGTTGTTGCTCAAGCATGTATTGCACATGGTAATGCACCTTTCTTGGATTTTGGTTGTTCAGATGAGGCGCCTCCAGCCTTTCTCTTTCTCCTTGGCATAGCTGAATTTCTCCTGTCAAAAGGAACAGGGCTGTACTGAGGGAGGAGGTTGAATTTCTTCTCAAATAATTCTTCCAACTGTGCTAAGCTAAAGGGCAGGCAAAACCAATCAAATTAAATGTCACTCCATTTCTGTAGAAAAAAAATATCTTGTTTAGGAGAATGTGTGCATATATACATTCCTGTCTACATAATGGAGAGAGAGGGGGAAAGAGAGAAGCGCGCACACACGGTAAACATCATACTGTTAACCCAAGTTTGGGAGGAGAATGTACACTCCAGCTTCTGCATTTGTAACTCAGTACAAATTGATTAGTTGCGTATATTAAAATTAGAAAAAATACAGACATGGGTTTCACGCTGGGGACATTTAGCTCTGTTTGCTGCACAGATTGGTACAGGAGCTGTGTCTGCTCTGTGAGGGGAAGGAAAACAAGACCATAAAGAAACCAACCAATAAGATGGTTTGTAAAACCTCACGTGAAAGTCCTAACATTGGAATGGAAACAATAACAATTCAAAGCAGAGGAATCCGAGTGTCCCAGAGCAGTAGCTTGTTTCCCACTTCTCTTACCCAGCAGAGAGATGCATCAGCCCCAGTGCGTGAGGATTTACAAGCGGTGACTCAGACTGCAGCGTGGGGCTCTGCAGGGCTACAGCCCCCTCTCCCTCCAGTGCTGCTTTGCCAGCACCCGTTTCTCCTGACTTTTGTGGTACCTACCCCACGGATAGATTTTCACTGGGCTTTTTGTCCTGCCGGCTGCATCTGTTTCTCAGCCCCAGCTCTGTCTGCTTGGGAAGGGCGACGTGAGGCTGTGCCCCCTTTCCCACTGCTGGCACTCTTCCTCCAGGTGCCACCGCTCTGCCAGGACCGGTCATCTCCGGTGACACATGCCACCCTGTTTGTGCTGTAGCCAGGACTGCCTCTGGTCTGCTCCCGTTTACAGCAGTATCGCTTCGGAGTAAGACCGTCCATGCCAGTGCTGTGCTTTGGGGGAGCTGCATTCAAGCCCTGACAAGGAAGAAGAAAAATCAGAGGTGGCATTCCAGATTTTTCAGTTTCAATGGGAAAAGACTCCCAAGGCAGGTTCCCTCCAATCCGTGGGCCAGTCTCGATGCACCAGGTGTTTTGGAGAGGCTAGCACTGTTCTGGTGTCAGATAATGTCCTTCTGTCCCGACACCCACCAAGGCTTTGTTTTAAGATATTTAGGAACTGGATGACGTTTCTGTGAACCCTGCAACCACCTGCAGGCTTTGAAACCTGCCAGTTGCATGGTCTTGGGGTGCAAGTCGGAGGGGTTGTTCAGTTTGCGCGCTGCCGTGCCCGCTCCAGCTGTGGCACGGCTGATGGTGTGCCCCAGCTGAGGATGCCTCTGCAGATACGCCTCATTTTGCAGAGCCAAGAATAGGAACCCTGACAAGCATCAGCATTTCCAAACCTGAATCTAGATAAAGTTAGTGCCAGGTGAGAGGTGGGTGACAGGGTCTCAGCTTGGGCTGAGCCCATGCAGAGGAGCTGCTGCAAGGCAAGAGTCCCTTTTCCTCGACAACAAGTGGCTTGAAGGGTTTGCGTTCTCCGCTCCACAATAACTTGTAGTAAGCAGGGTGCAATCTGCTAAACCTTATTGCGATTGGTTGTTTTTACTGGTGAAAAAAGAGTTTACAATGGGTAGAGATCATTACGAAAGGAGGCCCACAGCCTTTCACACGTGCTGGTCCTCCAGGTACATGCAAAGAGAGGTCTGTGTGGATACCAGAGCTCCTGCGAAGGAGCTCAAACACCCAACCAGCATGTTTCCAGCCAGCTGAGACCTCTGGCCACTGGCGGCCTGGGAGAGGGAGGGAGGGAGGGAGGGAGGGAGAAGTGAGTTTTCTTACCAGCTGGGGAAAAAAGGCAGTGAAGCCTATGGATGGAGACGGACTGCAGGGTCAGATGCCAAAGCAGCCTTCCTAGGGCTGCTGGTCAGACCCCTGACAAGCCCCGGTACCCTGGGAGGCAGCAGCCAGCCCTGCAGCCTGCTAGCGAAACACTTCAGCTCCAACACGGCTCCTCCTTCTGTGCTTTTCAACAGCCCTGCAGCCCCCCAGCCCCAGCCCACTGCGCTGGTGGGCCGGGGAGCTGGAGGCATTTTCCCAGCGCTCTGATCTAACAGCACCAGTGGGACTGTTTCCAGCACACTGCCACTGGAGGGCTTATCGGCCTCCCTCCCTATCTCCCACCACCCGGGCCTGATAAACGAGGGGCTGGTGGCAGCCGGGGGAAGCGCCCAGAGCAGGGGATGGAGCTGGGGACTGGCCAAACACAAAGGTGGCAGGGCTGGGGTGCTTCTCCCGTGAGCCCCTCCCTGTCAATGAGGATGTTGATACCTGTGACTATGGAAATCTTAAGATCAATTCAAGCAATTAGAGCCATTGCTCAATCGATGTAACCAAACAAAAGGGAAACCATTGTCACTTAGAACACAATTAGTTGTAAGATAAGGAGCTCTGGAACAATCTCATTTTAAAGAGCTGGGCCTTGGAAGAACAGATGTGCAAAAAAAGATAAGAGAGTTACAAGGTGATCCCAAAACCGGCCTTGAGGGATAAGGTATATGTGATACCAGGAGTGAGTCTGAAGACCCCCGAGGTGTCAACAAACATGGGGGAAAGACCTTAGCATATGCTAACGAGTTCCCAAGGAAGATCCCTGCCTGTGATAAGCACTACTGGGAAAGATACTGAATATGTCTATGAACATAGTAGAAATACTTGCTAGTTTTGTCTTTTGGGTGTGCACCTTAGGTGGAGTTATCCCCCGTGCACCCAGCGCTGCAATAAAGAATGTCTGCTTTCTAAAACTTCCAAATAAGCCTTAGAGAGTGACTATTTTGCCGCTTTCCAGTAACAGTGTGGTGGAGGGGAAGCAGCAGAGCAGGCCCTTCCCCACAGGGTAACAGAGAGCAAAGGGTCATACTGGGGAGCAACCAGTTTCCAGGCCTGGGGCAAAGGGAATGCCCAATGGAGAGGTGATGGGAGCATTGTGGGAGTGAGGAAATACATCCCCACAAAACTCAGAGGCACACCAGAGTGGCTCTAGTATTTCTTGCCAGGTGGAAAGTAACTGCTGACACCTGCCTATCTTGGGCAGGAACAGGTTTTCCCTAAATTAGCCTAATTAGCAGGGCATAAAAAGCAGCTCACCTGGGGCTGTGTCTCTCTGCTTTGTGTTGGAGTGGTGGCTCTGAGCTGCAATAGCCTGGGAGCATCTGGGATGTCCTGGATGCTAAAGGTGTGTCTTCCTTACCCACTGAGCAGAAAAGTTCAAACAGACTTGTTTTTTTTTTTTTAATCTTCAGGAAAGATGCCCTGGTGTGTCCCTGTGGACACCTGAGCAGTCCCTGTGCATCCCTGTGGGTCCCTCAGCTGCTCCCTGGCTGGCCTTCAGCTGCTGTGGGTGTGGGACATACAGCTATTGCTCTCTAGTGGCTCCTGGCCTGGGGAAGGCTGGCTCCCCCCACCCCTGGCACTGGGGATGCTCGGGTCCTGCTTCTGGTCTCCCCCACTCCGGGACACCTGGGCCCGACATCGTGGGTGCGATCGCACTCGGCAGCAGCTTGCCCACGCCCGGAGGTGGCTCACCCACTCGGTGGCACCTCATCCCTTCATCTCATGGGGGCTGGACCGTACCAGGAACAGCTGGTGGTGGTGTTTTGGGGTTTTTTTGCCCAGGGTTTGGTGTGACAGACCTGGCTTGCAGCCCCCGGGCACGGCTGATGGGCACTTACACCTCCCACTGGGTTGTTTCCCAGCCTGGGAGGTTTTCCCCAAGCAGGGAACCTCATGTTGGAGATTTTGGAGAATAAATGAAAGAGGGAGCTTGTCTCCAAATACTCCATAGCTTTCTTGTAATGCATTTTAAACCATTCAAGCTGAGAAGCGCGAGGCTTTGGTAAAATGCATGTACAGGAAACCCAAGAGGGAGGTAGTGAGACTGTGTGGGAGCCAGGGCCCAGCTCTGCAGCATTGCTGTGAGGCAAGAAATTGAGGAAACTAAGAGGCAAGCTGAGGGAATGGAAGGATATTTGTAAGGGGAATGGACTTTGCATAACTCCTGGGATTGAGGGAGGGTCCTCCCTGTGTGCAGGGCCTTGTGAAATGCTGGGGAATCACCATCTATTTTGGAGGGTTGTGGTGGGTTGACCCTGGCTGGGGGCCAGGTGCCCACCAGAGCTGCTCTATCATGTCCCTTGGTCACCAGACAGGGGAGAAAAAGTATAACAAAAAGCTTCTGGGTCGAGATAAGGACAGGGAGAGATCACTCACTAGTTATTGTCACGAGCAAAACAGACTGAACTTAGAGAGGAAATTCATCTAACTTATTACTAAGCAAACAGAGTAGAGGAATGAGAAATACAATCAAATCTTAAAACACCTCCCCCTACCCCTCCCATCTTCCCAGGGTCAACTTCACTCCTGGCTTCAACCTCTGCCCCCCCTCAGCAGCACAGGGGGACTGGGAATGGGGGTTATGGTCAGTTCATCACACGTTGTTACTGCTGCTTGTTACTGCTGCTTGTTCCTCCTCAGGGGGAGGACTCCTCTCATCGTTCCCCTGCTCCAGCATGGAGGAGTCCCTCTCATGGGAGACAGTCCTTCACCAACTGCTCCAACGTGAGTCTCTCCCACGGGGTGCAGACCTTCAGGAGCAGACTGCTCCAGCGTGGGTCCCCCACGGGGTCGCAAGTCCTGCCAGCAAACCTGCTCTGGCGTGGGCTCCTCTCTCCACGGGTCCACAGGTCCTGCCAGGAGCTTGCTCCAGTGTGGGCTTCCCACGGTCCACAGCCTCCTTCAGGTGCCTCCACCTGCTCTGGTGTGGGGTCCTCCATGGGCTGCAGGTGGAATCTCTACACCCCCTCATCCTTCTCACAGAAGCCACCCCTGTAGCCCCCCACGCCCCCCCAGGCTACCAAAACCTTGCTATGCAAACCCAACACAGGTTGCTAACCAATTTGTGGCTGCTAATCATGTCCATTCACCCAACCTGAAGTGAATGATAGAAGAAAGCTTGTAGTTGGCAGTGGGTGCAAGTAATATTTTATTTTCTGTCAAAATCATGTCCTTTGATTGAACTTTGTTCATTATAATCGAATTCTAATACCAAAACACACCTCCATTCTAAAAGCTACCCACCTTTGAGGTATGAGCACCCCTCACTGGGCATGCTCCTTGAATTTCTCTAAGCATATAGCTTTAAATCCAAGCGAGAAAACTTTCTACCCATCACAATAAGGTAACTATGTGATGCAAATGTAATTTTGTAATGGTTTTGTAACCTAAGTGTATAAATGTATAAGGGATTAAAGGCTAGGTGTGCATGTTAGGAGGAGAGATCCCCCATGCACCCAGCGCTGAATAAACCAATGTTGGCTTTCTAAACTGCATTTCTGTTTGGAAAGTTGTTATTGCCCTTTGAGCGGTAACAAGGGGGACCGGCATGAGTGAGGTGAGAGGTGCTGGGAGTGGAGAAATAAGCAGGGCTCCTAAGGCCTGGTTATTGACAGTTTGTCTCTTTTTTTTTTTTTTTTTTTCCCTTTTAGAGGGCAAACACTGAGAAAAGAAACAGTCTGTGGAAACACAGCATTTTGAAGAAAAGTATATGGTGGGAGTTAAAACTAAATCTTAAAACTAAAACGTGCAGATACCTATTAATGGAAGAGATCCTCTTTCTGCAACTTGTGGAACTAGGTTCATTTTCAGTTGGGAGGCGGGTGAGTCCACTTTCTGCAGGAAGGAGGGGTTTCCTCACCTGAGGGAGTGGGTGATTTTGCCTGGGTTTGGAGCAGCTTGGGCGCTCCCTCCCCCCCTTGCTCTGTGTGACTGGAAGGCTCCAGCTGGGCATACCACTTCTAACCGGTTCCTGGTGGGACTCCCCCAGGGGTGGGGTGCTGCCAGTACAGGCCTCAGGGCATTAAAGGGCCCTCCTAGGGTGAGGGATTGTTGCCGTAGCATTCTTTCAGCCTCCTGCAAGGCTAGACTGACCACAAAGAGGCCTTTCTCCCAGACCCAGTATCGCTTTTCTGCAGCTTTGAAGCTGCCTGAGTGAAACCCTCCGTTGCACGCTGCCACACGTGTAGAGATGCCCCAGGAAGGGCAAAACCCCGTTCCACCTGGAGCGGATCTGTGGGGTGTGCTGGGCCCAAAGCTTGCTATGCCCCTGCTTCAAAACCCAGTAATTTTGGGGCTTCCTCATGAAGAGGGGTCCAATCCCAGGAAGCTCTTTTGCACGTTAGATCGTACAGGGGACGAGCTGTGGCAGAGAAATCCGGACTGTGCTTCCTCCAGAATCCCAGCAAGCCTAGGGTATGTTGCAGCTCCTTTTTGTTTCCTGGGCTTTCTCTCTGTTGTAAGGTGGCCAAGGTTTTGTTGGAATACACACGGCTCCTCCTTTCTACCAGCTGCCTAAGCACTTCACCTCAGCGGAGGGAAGTTGTACCTTTTCTGCCGGAACCTGAAGTTCTCAACTTTCCAGGTGAGTAATTCTTTTCTTTTGGGTTTGTCCCACTGCAGGGCCATCGGACACCCCCCCCCCCCCCCACCCCCCCCGCAATATATCATCAATGTATTGGTACGTTTTAACTCTCCCCTTGGGGATGATTTCTGATAATGCTGGGGCCATGGCGTGATGTGCCAAGGTAGGCGAATGCCCATATCCTTGTGGCAAAGGAGTAAAGGTCTATTGTATACCTTCCTGTGTGAATGCAAATCTATCTCGGTCGCCTTCCTGTAGAGGAACCATGAAAAACATATCTGTTACATCAGTGGGGGCTAAAATGTTGTGGGACTGTTCCTGTATGGTGACAATCAGTTGGGCTGTATTAGGCACGGCCGCAATCAGGGGACCAGTGCCTGCGTTTAAGGGCCAATAATCGATCGTTAGCCGCCACTTCCCATTTGGTTTGCAAACTGGCCACACTGGAGAGTTATCAGAGGAGTGAGTTTGAATAATTACCCCCTGTTCCTGCAGCTCTTTTATCATGGGAGCGATTCCATCTGTAAAAGAAATCTACCAGACGTGAGTTGCCCTAGGTTTGCTTTCTTGCAGCGCTGGATGCACGGGGGAATCGGCTCCGCCCAACGTGCACGCAGGTGATTACCAACGCACAGGTTATATAGACTCAAAACATACATATTCATCATTTTTCTCAAAAGAAGGCAGCCCTATGATAATCATTTCTTGGAATTCATTTACGTAGTCTCCTCCCCGTCACGCATGCTCAGTGATTTGAGTCGGTGGCCCTCAAGGGGTCTCTGGTGGTCGTCAGTGGTCGCGCAGCCGTGTTTGCTGGATGACCCTCTTCTTGCAGGCACGCGCAGTATCCTCGCCGTGGATGCACCTGTCCGTAACAACTTACTTCATAAGATTAATATTCCCGGGCCTAGTGTCCGGTTGGGTAGGGACTGTACGTGGAACGTAGGAGCATTGTACATTGCCATGGTCAGTTAGCTTCATTACCTGTTACCTTGATTACAAACTAATTATTCCAAGCTAATCATTGTGTAGTTTCTGTCTCACGGCCTCTATCCCACGATGACATTTTCCCCTTTTTGGAAGTTTCCTTCCAGGCCTTGAGTAGCTTTCTGGTTAGCATAAGTTTTCTTATAGCTAAGCTTCTATATTTTCTACAGTTCCCTCCTTTTGTTTTTTTTTTGGCATCCCTGCAATTATTTATATCTCCAAGCTCCTTGCAATTTTACTATTATACTAGAAAGACAGGGTATACAACATGGAAAAATCACTGTTATACATACGATCCCTTGATACCAATAAGCGTGATTTTGCAATTGCATTAAAAAAAAAAAAAAATTTGCAGGCACAACGAATACTGAGTTACCTGTTCGTCTCCATCCAGAAGGCTCGTTTTCACTGGAATATAAGTTCCAGGTACCGCTAAAAGTCTCCCAAATAAAACTTCTGCTGGAGATGCACCCACTGGTTGCCTTGGTGTGTTTCTAATGTCCCAAAGTAGTAAATTTAGCGCTTCTGGCCACTTCAAGCCAGTTTGTTTACAGGTTTTAACTAATTTGGCTTTGATCGTCCTAGTCATCCTTTCTACTTGCCCTGATGATTGTGGGTGATAAGGTGTGTGCAATTGCATCTTGATATTTCATGAATGATAAAGTTGCACTAAAATTGCGGCAGAGAAATGTGCTCCTCTGTCCGAGTCAATTATTTCAGGAACTCCGTACCTAGGTATTCTGTCTTTCAACAGAGCTTTAACCACCGCTTTTGAGTCGTTCTTTCGAGTTGGGAAAGCCTCCACCCAGCCGTGGAGATATTAGCCTGTGCAGGCTGCCCATGGACGTGCTGGTAGCCGGGGATGGACGCCGGCAACAGCAGGGGGGCTGGGGCCACCGCTGTGCCCTCTGCACCAGTGCCACCGGATTCCCCAGGCATGGAGCTACTGCCTTGGGTGCCGTTTTCCCTGGACCCCCTGTGCTCCCTCCCCCTCCCACACAGGCACGGAGCGGTTCTGGAGAAACAGCTTTTAATTGACAAAACACAAGAGAAAAGGTCCCATCAAAGCTACTCTAACCCCCCTCCCTCCCCCCCCCCCCCCCCAAATACACCACCCCTCCTCCCCCATCCCCCACTCCCCCCACCTCCACCTCATCCCTGCTCTGGCTCTACTTCCCCCCCTGCCACCCCCGTGCTGCCTGCCAGAGCCCTGCGCTTGCTGGCCGGCTTTGGCAAGGCGCTCTGCCCCCGCTTCTTCCCCCGCTTCTCGCAGGCGGCAGCCTGGGACGGTGGCAGGGCCATCCCCGCAGCCCCCCCACGGCTCCTGGGGCTCCATCCCCATGGTGTAGAACTCTCCCAGGCTCAGGATGGCGTCGGTGGTCTCGGGGACGCTGTAGTCGGGGGTGAGCAGCTCCTCGGGCAGGGAGAGCGAGGCAAAGTGGCAGTGGGGGGTGGCTGTGCTGGTGCCACCAAGCTCCCCAGGCACAGGGCTGCTGCTGCTGAAAGCATCCTGGCTGACCCCCACCGTGTCCAGGGAGCAACCAAAGAGCCTTAGGGCCTCTTCGAGAGGCACCTCCTCGGGCACGGTGAGGTCGCCTGCCAGGTCCCCAAGGACTTGGTTCTGGGAGGCAGCAGAAGGGCAGGAGGGGTCGTTGCTGCCCAGGGGGCTGTTGCTGCCCAGGTGTGCCTCCGCAGTGGTGGCCGTGCCGTAGATAGGGAGCTGGGCAGGCTGCTCCTCGACGTGCTGGTAGCCGGCGATGGATGTTGGCAGCACGGGGGAGGCAAGGGCCACCGTGTTCCCTTCTGCGCCTGTGCCACCATGGTCCCCATGCATAGGGCTGCTGCCGGCATCCTCGTGGCTGGCCTCCACCCCATCCAGGGAGCAACCCAAGAGGCTTAGGGCCTCTTGGAGAAGCTCCTCATCGGAGACCTCAAGGTCTCCTGGCAGGTCCTCCAGGGCTTGGCTGGGGGAGTCATGGCTGCCCGGGGGGATGTTGGTGTCCGGGTGTGCCCCCGCAGGAGTGGCCGTGCCGCAGATGTTGGTCTGGGCAGGCTGCCCCTCGATGTGCTGGTAGCCGGGGATAGACATCGGCAACACCAGGGGGGCTGGGGCCACCACTGTGCCCTCTGCACGGGTGCCACAGGAGTCCCCAGGCATGGGGCTGCTGCCAGAAACATCCTGACTGGTCCCCACCGCATCCAAGGAGCAACCAAAGAGCCTTAGGGCCTCTTGGAGAAGCTCCTCCTCAGAGACTTCAAAGTCTCCATCTGGGTCCCCAGGGGCTTGGTGGTGGGGGCCAGCAGAGGGGCTGCGGGGGGGTGTCAGGGCCCGGGGGGATGTTGGTGCCCGGGTGTGCCCGCGCAGGGGTGGCCGCGCCTGAGCTGTTGATGTGGGCAGGCTGCCCCTCGATGTGCCGGTAGCCAGGGATGGACGTCGGCAGTGCTGGGGGGTCTGGGGCCTCCGCTCTCCCCTGATAGTTTTGGGGTGTGACGTGTGGCGGCTGTCCCTGCGGGGTCAGAGGGGCTGCCCAGGCCGGGAGGGTCCTGCAGCCCCTGGGGCCCCCCCACAGGGCAGCACCCGGCAGAGAAGCGGTGCCATGGCTGAGCGTGGAGCTGGCCGGGGGAGGCAGGCTGGTGACCGTCCACTCGATGTGGAAGACCCGGGGGTCGAAGAAGCAGCCGCATGGAGCCCTCTGCAGACCTGTGTGGGTGAGAGGGAGCTGTGCTGGGCCAGGGGGTTGGGGCCCTCCAAGGACAGCCACCGAGCTGGCCCCGATGGCCGACATCCCCCAGCTCTGTGCTGGGCACGTGGGGAGCTTGTGGCCGGGGTGCTCCGCGTGGGGTGAGCTGCTGTGCTGGTGGGACAGGCTTGCAAAGCAGGGAGGAGACTGGCTTCTAGGAGGTGAACCGGGAGAGATGGCCCCAAGCATTGGGGAAATGCTCTGGGACTTGGATTTGCTGGGCACGCATCAGCCAGGCGAGAGCAGGGACGCTTGCCTGGGCTTGCTGAAGCCCTGTGCCAAAAGTGCCCTGGGGACAGGGCTGATGGGGATGCTGGGCGTGCGCGGGGGGCCGGGGATGGCGAAGGCGCCGGGGTGGCAGAGCAGCCAGGGGTGCCGTACCTGGTGGTGGTAGTGCCTGGTGGCCCTGGGGTGCCACGTGCAGTGAGGGTGCCCAGGCTGCGGGGAAGGGCTGCTGCTGGCGGGGCAGTGGGCACAGGTTGGCTGCGCCTGGAAGAGAGACAGGAGCGATGGCCGACGGTCACCTCCGCTCTTGCCCCCAAGAACCATCCTGGGGTGCAGGGGTCAGGGTGGGTCTGTACCTTGGAGGTAGAAGGTTTGGGGAAGGAGAAAAGTCTGCGGGAGCCGGGGTGCCGGGGGCCCCCGGGGGCCGCGCGGTGGGAGCCGCAGTGGTGGCGGTGCCATGTTGCGTTCTGGCTGTTGGCTGCTAAGGACTCTCTGGCGTCTCCCAGGAAGGAATGTGGGGTCTCCGCGTGTTCCGCCCCGCCCCAACAGCCTCCCCAGCCCCTCCTGCCTGGGGAGGGAAAGGGTTCAGGGGGGGCCTTGCTGCGTTCCCAGAGCTGGCATCTCCTTGGGATTTGTGGGACTTGGTGGGACGAGTGCCACGCCTGGAATGCTGGCATGGAGGCTGCAGGCTGTTCAGGAGGGGTAGGCAGGGCAGGCGAGGTGGAGGTGTCGCACTCTGTGTAAGGGAGAGGTTGGATGGTACAGCCCTTCCAGTCAGCAAGGATGTGGTGGAGAGCCTCTGGGTGAGGCTGAGGGGCATGGAAAACAAAGCAGCTGTTGCAGTGGGTGTCTGCTACCGATGGCCCAGCCGGGATGGCCGCACTGCGGAGTTATTTGATAGGCCCTGAGGAGAAATCTCTGGACGAGCAGCCCTTGTCCTGATGGCAGATTTCGGCTTCCCAGACATCCGCTGCTTGTCCGAACAGCGGATTCGTTGCCTGGTGTGCAATAAGCCGATTCTGACACACATAGGAGACATATTGCTTTTTATTCAGGCCTGGGTGCTGGGTGGATTTCCACAAATCAAGCACACCTAATGCCCGTTCTCTGTCATATTTATACACAAACCTTCCAAATTAGGAGACTCCCAGTTACAACGAGTGGTTCAGATTTCTTTTGGTAGTATGCAAACTAGAAGGCATGCTCGGTTCTTTTCTCGGCCTTTATCTTTGGGTAGGTGGTATAATTTGGGTAGGGGGCTCGTGGGTCGGTGGTTGCGGAGACCCTGGCCCAAATTACCTTTCCCTTAGTTTCTCAATACTTCTGGCACTCCCAAATGGTTCTTCAGGGTCTGTTGATCAGACTAACGATGTATGGGTTATGCTTCTACCTCTTGACAAGCACGTCTTCCTTGACACCTTGTCTGGGTAAATAGGAACTGACATAATGGTAGCACTGTACAACGGCCATCCTCAGGAGTCCCTAGCCGCTATTTACAAAACTCTCTGTGACATCCTGAACTGTGAAAAACTATCTGTAGCATTCTTAACTATGGAACTATGAAAAACTATTTGTAAACTATTTAGCTGCAGATTCATGATTAACTTCAACCTCGATGAAGGATATCATGGTCAGACTCAAAGCACGCGATTAAACTGTGAAAGAATCAAGGTATGGAAGGATTATTCACTGTATAAAATCGTCTTATAAGCAGCGCGCTCTGTTGCCCTGTGGATGGTATAATGTCATCGCTGGCGTGACTGGTAATTTTCCGTTTCTTTCCTAGTACAAGGATGCATTGATGAAGGCAAATCCAGGGGTACGGGTGGTGCCCCACAACGAAGCAACCTGTGGAACCCCAGACATCCCCTGTTACAAAGAGGAAAAAGCAGGCTCTGCAAAAGAGTTACCAAGCCTGAGGAAAGGGGCCAAAAGTGAAGCAATGCCACAGCATAACTTTGGGATGGCAGGTGAGATTTCCATCCCTGTTCCTCAAAGGGAACAGCCTCGTTTTGTTTGAGGATGCGGTGTTGGAATCAAAGCGCAAGGCCAGTTTTCTTTACTGCAGACTGCGCTGTAGTGCAAATACCTTTCGTGTCCCACATGGAGTTGCCAGGTGCGGTGGGTGGACCCTGGCTGGGGGCCAGGTGCCCACCAGAGCCACTCTAACTCCTCTCATCGTTCCCCTGCTCCAGCATGGAGGAGTCCCTGTCATGGGAGACAGTCCTTCACCAACTCCTCCAACATGAGTCTCTCCCACGGGGTGCAGACCTTCAGGAGCAGACTGCTCCAGCGTGGGTCCCCCACGGGGTCACAAGTCCTGCCAGCAAACCTGCTCTGGCGTGGGCTCCTCTCACCACGGGTCCACAGGTCCTGCCAGGAGCTTGCTCCAGCGCGGGCTTCCCACGGTCCACAGCCTCCTTCAGGTGCCTCCACCTGCTCGGGCGTGGGGTCTTCCATGGGCTGCAGGTGGAATCTCTACACCCCCTCATCCTTCCGCCGTGGGCTGCAGGGGGACAGCCTGCTTCACCATGGTCTTCACCACGGGCTGCAGGGGGATCTCTGCTCCGGTGCCTGGAGCACCTCCTGCCCCTCCTTCTGCACTGGCCTTGGTGCCTGAAAAGTTTCTTAAGTCTTCTCCCTCCTCTCTGCGGCTGCAAAAGCTCCCTTTCTAACTGGTTTTTTTCCTTCTTAACTATGTTATCACAGAGGCGCTGATTGGCTTGGCCTTGGCCAGCGGCGGGTCCGTCTTGGAGCCGGCTGGCATTGGCTCTGTCAGACACAGGGGAAGCTTCTGGCAGCTTCTCACAGAAGCCACCCCTGTAGCCCCCCCCCGCTACCAAAACCTTGCCACGCAAATCCAACACACTGTGCAATAAAGTTTAAAGGGCTTAGAATAGTCTGGAAGCCCCAAAGCTGGAGCTTGCGTTAATGCTCCCTTTAATGCACAAAAGGCTTTTTTCTCGTTCAGGACCCCAAGCTATTGGTTCCACCTCCTCATTTTTCGTTGCCTCGTTAAGAGGTTTCGCTATGTCACTAAATCCAGGAATCCATGGCCTACAAAATCCCACTTGTCCTAAAAATCCCCTTAATTGTTTCTTTGTTACTGGTCTGGGAATTTCTTGTCTAGCTCTTACCCGTTCTGGATCTACTTCTCTCCCTCCCTGGTTCAAGAATAAACCCCAGATCCTTCTTTACCTGGTGTTGACAGAGTTGCAGTTTGGATAGAGATGCACGGTGACCCTTGTTTGCAAGGTGGAAGCACAGATATTCAATATCCCGCGTACAATCTTCAGCCGTATGGCTTGCTAGTAACAGATCCTCGACATACTGAATCAAGACAGAACCGCCAGGAAATTTTAAGTCTCTTAGATGGTTTCTGAGAATTTGAGAAAAAAATAGTTGGTGAACTAGTGAACCCTTGTGGCAAGTGTGTCCAAGTCAACTGTTTCCCTTGCCAAGTAAAAGCAAAAATCGATTGACTTTCTTCAGCAATGGGTATGCTAAAACCTGCTCCTGTTAAATCCAAACCAGTAACATATTGTGCCCATACAATACAGGTGTTTGGGTAAGAATGAAACTCGGGTCAGGGACAAGAGGGGGTGGGGAAATTACATGCTCATTTACTGCGCGGAGATCTTGAACAAATCTGTCTTCCGGATCCCCATCCTTATCTAATCGAGGTTTACTTACTGGCAAGATTGGAGTATTAGATGGACTTTGGGCATTCCTTGAGTATTCCTTTTTCTAAGAAAACTGCAATCCGTTTTTGAGTACTCGGAATAGCCTCATCTGCAATCGGGTACTGTTTACTTGATGGAGGTGACCCTCCTTTTGTGTTCATTATTACCGGTTCTGCGGCTAACGATAATCCTATCTCATCACCAGAGCTGCTCCACGGTTCCCGGGGAAGTGCTTCAAGTCCTTTTGGGATTTTAAAAGCCGACCAAATTCCTGCAAAAGATCACGTCCTAGCAAAGACACAGGTGAATTTGGAGGTACCACAGATCTTCCCCATACCATTTTTTCTGCAATGATCATTGGAAGTGGGGTCGAAATAGATTTTATTTCTTGTCCAACAACCCCTCTTATAAGTACCTTTTCTTTAGAAATCCATGTTTGTGGGAGTGCATCATTCCAAAGGGACAAGGTTGCTCCTGTGTCTACTATAAAATTCAACAAAAAGTCCGTTTAGCTTTGCAGTGATTTGTCCGTACTCGTTTACCTTCACTCCTGCATTCGATATCTTCGCAGTCCTTCGGCAAGCATGGAGTTCAGCTTATTATTTTTCTGTTGTGAGTGAGGGCACGGTGGATACGGTGGATTTGATCCTCGTCCAGCACTTCCTGGGCGGAGTGGGCACTCCCGCTGGACATGTCCTATCTTCCCCCAAGAAAAACACTCTAAAAGGTTAGGATTAGATTGGTTAGGGAAAGGAGGAAAGGGAGCCCTTTCCATCAGTCTTTTTCCGTCAGTTGTGGCTAAATTCCAGTTGGGGTCCTCAGTGGGCCAGGATTTAATCCTTGACCTCTCTGAGCAATTTCTCAGTCCTTTTGAAGAATTTTCTCTCCCTCATCCATCTGGAATAGTTCTCTCAGCAAAGTTTTCATGTCACTCCAGTTAGTGTGTAATCAGTGACTATTCCAGCTAGCATTTGTGCACATCCATCTGCATCCATCTCTTAATCTTGGCATTTTACTTTGCCACATGATCAAGTCACCTTGTTTCCAAGGTTTGTGGCGCATCACAGCAGTCACTGCAGGGCCATCAGGAGGAGCTCCTGGTCCTGCTCTGGGATTTGGGATGCAGTGCAGTTTCATGGCAAACATCCCTGCTTGGGGAAGGTCAGTTTCCTCGGCCTCAGGGGCAGAGGGAAGCGAGCTTACCCGTAGTTTAGATGGCTTACGTCTTTGATAAGACCAATCATACCAAAATACCAATAATCAATACTTGACTTGCAGCATCTTCTAAAATGATCCTTAGAAATGTTAACTTATGGGGCTTAAAAGTTCCTTTGGGGGGGGGGGGGCCAATATCCATAGGTCCTCCCCCTCGAGTTCGAGTTAGGAATGGCCATTCCTCCTGACACAACCCAATCAGTCTTGTCTTTTGTAAAGTCTGTGCCCCATAAACCTTACTCCAATTTTCTAAAACCTCAGCAAGGGGCGTCCCCCTTTCAATGCTGGGTGTAGTTCCCGTTTCTTAAATTTCTTTTCCTCTTACCAAATCTTTAGCAAGTTTAAACACAAGAGTACTCCAGTATTGTCTGGAATCACCCGTGTCCAAGTCTCTTAGGTGAACGCACCTATTTTTGTTATGCCAGCAATGAGCGTTGGTCACGGGTTTGTCCAGAGAATTAGCTGGTGCTCCTTCCTCTTGCGTCCTAGGGTCCCACCTGGGTCGCCATCTGTAAAAGGGTATGAGAAATTACCAGACGTGAGTTGCCCTAGGTTTGCTTTCTTGCAGCGCTGGATGCACGGGGGAATCGCTCCGCCCAACGTGCACGCAGGTGATTACCAACGCACAGGTTATAAGAATCAAAACATACATATTCAACCATTTTTCTCAAAAAAAAGGCAGCCCTATGATAATCATTTCTGGAATTCATTTTACGTAGTCTCCCCCCCGTCACGCCTGCTCAGTGATTTGAGTCGGGTGGCCCTCAAGGGGTCTCTGGTGGTCGTCAGTGTCGCGCAG